>NC_135173.1:8326177-8349370 GCF_041146795.1 Maylandia zebra
TTGGTTTTTGTTATTCTCTGACCCACATTTACTTCACGTAGCTAATGACTGTTCCAAATCCAAATCTACTCTGACTCCTAAACACCTCAAAGTATTAGATAATTACTTATTTTATTTCTCATACGTCCTTTTATTTTCAACAATACATTTAAACTGCATCTTGCTTCATTTTTGTAATTTCCTCTGTACATTTCGATCGTGTCTTTGTAATATGGCCTGATTATTTGCCATTAGTTGTCTTTTTAGAGTTCACTGCACTAAACATTGTTGTGCAAGTCCGTAATTTGTTCCCTCTCCTCTTTCCTCCTGTTTTCTTTCACCCTACTCGACGGTGTTCCTCTCCTATACACAGGTATGTCAGAGTTCAGATATCTCAATTCAGGGTGAAACAATTATATCCAGTCTTTGCCACAGGCCATGCCCTGAGCTCCCACAGACCTTTTACCCCGCATCTGTCCATAATGATCTGTTTGGTTACCAGGTCTTTTTTTTCAGAATTCTTTTAAATGATTGGACACCACCTGGGGCAATGCCTGAAGTAATGTGATGCATTTTAGTGTGTGGTTGTTTACTTTCTACTGTAATGGTCTAGAATAGATAATTATTTACACTGCACAGAGCTCCTACAGAAACTAGACTTTGCTGCAGATGCTGTAGTTCTAAGATAAAAGTGCTTAGAAATAGGAAGCCATCGAAATTATGTTTGCATGCTTTGTTCACTTAAGCATTTTTACAAAGTATCAAAACATAAGATTTATGTTAACAAAGATCTGAGCTTTCATCCTTAGGAAGGTGGCCTTGTTGGTAACCTATGTGTGAAATGGATCCCTCAATACCCACAGAGTAGCGATCAGTGGAGAATGTAACATGCACATGTGAGAAGTAACAATATTGGCATGTAACTACAGGTACTGTGAAGTAAATGTGAAGTTGTAACTATAGTTAAGTTATTGAAGACAGCCATAAAGTGTCTCAGTAGGATCAAGCACCAGTATAACAGTTATCCAAGAGTGTGCACTGTGTTTGCTGCTTCAGGAAAGAAAATAAAGGCCCTTTTTATGCAATGTTCCAATGGTGTCTCATAGCAGAACACATTGTAAGACACTTTGGGACATACACAGACAATATCTAGGACAGCTCTTATTCATTGTGAATGGGACCCCATATTTCAGTTTGGTGCTGCATGCTGAGCTATAGAAACTGCAAAGGAACACACTGACATTACAGGGAAATTTGAGAAATGCTCAGTTTTATGCTGATGTTCTCTGGTACAATAACAAAAAGCCTGTTGCACTCATTGCAAAGCTCACACAGCAGAACCGGATTGTTTTGTGGAGTAATAAATATAAATCATCCAATAAAAAGCAAATCTGTACACACTCACATACCCATCTGTATAAAAAATTCAGAGCATTGCATTTTCTTGCAGTCAGACAAAATGCACTATAGTGACCTATCATCATCCTGTGAGCAAAGCTGTTAATTTGGCAAATCTTTTTTGGCAATGACATAAATGAACCAGCACAATTGTTTGTGAATACACTCTGCAAAAATGCAATATAAATATATGTTGTAGTAATTTACATAATATACATAACTGGTTTTAGCAAGATAACTGTTGACCCATTTCTTCAGAATATGCTATGTATGACTTAGACTGCTGTCACTGAATCTGTTGTTCATTCTCCTGCTTCATATTCATAAAACAGCTAAGTACTTTGGCCATGGGGGGAATGTTTTCCTTCACTGTCAATCTCTTGAAAGGACATTCTCAAGTTTTCTCTTGATAGCACTCAGGGAGTCAAGACAGACTGTGTAATCATTTGATTACTTGTTTCATCTTTAAGAGTGTGCATGTACATGTGCTTCCATGTAAAGCTGTTCCACTGCATTTCACTGAGGGACTGCAAAATCAGAGTGCACACACAACACAAGAATGGTGTCTGAAATCAGACCGCATGCTGATTTTTCCAATATTAACATTTCCCTCCTGAGCAAGAGCTTTAAATTCAGCTTTTCAAATGTCACCATGTTAACTGGCGTCATGCTAGCGAGTAGTGAGCTTCACATTTTAAAGTATTAGAGTATAAAACCCCACGAAATGTCAGTATTTCTGATCAGTGAAATTGATGTCTTTGCTTATGGTTTTGTGACCTGTAATCTCTCTTTGACTAGTAGTATAGTAATGCAAAATAGGTGTTACCTCAATGTTGCTGCAAATGTAGTCACTACTCACCTCCTCTACACCCTTTTTCTGGTGACAGGCCTCGTCTGCATTACAGCTGAACAAATTGAATCTGCCAGTCAAACTGAAGCGCAACACTTATCTAATCCGACCTGTAATACAGGGCTATGCTCTATTGCCTTTGCATAACACCCTCTCCATGTTTGTAACCCCAGCCACCAAGGTATCACTAAAGTATTGTCATTTCACTTATTGTAAGTCAAGACCAGCTCTACCTCGTGCTTTCCCTGTGATTTCTGTGGTCCTTTTTGTTATTGTGTGGGACAGGCTACTCTCTAGGGTGCAAACACTAAAGTTCACATTACTCACATAATCACAAGCACTTAATATGTAAATATACACCTAGCCGTTCGCAGTGAACGGTGAGAAAAAGATACACGGAGTCACAGAGAATTCATCGTGGCACAGACTAACACATTTCTGCCTAAGTCAGCAAGGGAGATGTTAATGTTGCTGTGAGAATTAATGGAAGTATTGGCTTACAAACATTTGGTGATGCATTGCTGTGGCTCCCAGCAACCAGCTACTCCTAGGTTGTTTTTCAAGTGCACAAGTCGCAAGGGAAGTACTTCCTGTTTTAATTAGGCACTGGATAAGCAAATACTAACTCAGATAAACTGTAGAATCTGTGGTCAGCTATTTCCTGTTTCACAAAAATAGAGCATTCAAATGTAAGTATTAATCATATTCATATATACAACATATAGAACCCAGGATAGGTTGTAATGCATGGCAGTGCACTGAGAGATGACAAGCTACTTTGTAGTGATCAATAAATAATGTGGGTTAAAGAGCGCCCAAAGCACTAGAATCCATATAATTCAATGCAATCCAATGACTAGAAGGTAAAACTCAACCTGTTAATTTTCCCATAATCATTTCAGAACAAACATTTTGTTTGATGTAAGAAAAGCATATTTTTCCTCAAAAACCTTTTATTGATATTTTATTATTTTATTTTGGCTCATACAAGTATAATTTACTGATCCACAGTGCCATCAGTGTATTGATATCAAACACACTGCTGACAGTTGCCGTTGTGATCAATATCCTGCTCTGTGGTCAGTATGTTGTCCAGTCCAAATGACTAAAATCAGAACTGAGTGAATTCAAATGAAAATAAGACGAGTCTATAAAGTAGTAGCAGATCCAGATTTGTCCTGTTGCTCTACAAAGTATGTTGCTTTTTGGATCACTTAATCCCAGAAAATTTACTTGCCATCAAATGTGCTCTCTTTAACCATCTGCAAGTTATATTTACAATATCATTTCATATAGCATACACCAAAATAAAAATATAGCTCAGAGTCATTAAGAGTCTGGCTCTATGTTGTTTTTGCTCTTCTTTTTTGGCCTGTTTTTATTTGCATAACTCACTGATGTACTGGAAACAAAAAAGCCACTTAATTTGTGAAACAGGATTTGGCCAGTTAGTTCCAAGAAGCGAGCAGTGTATTTAGCTGTGATCTTTTAAGACAGTAATGCTTGTATGAAACAAATCAACTCTCTCCGCTGTCCATTATTTTCACTCATTTAATCCATATGTCTCTATGTAAGACTAATGGTCAACAGCAGATGCTTACTATTGTATTTCTTTAAAGTTTTCCTGGTGAATCTGCAACATTTTTCTTTACTGGTTTACAGTGTTTCTAGAAGAGATGTACTAGATTCCCATCGTGTGAGAGTGCCCAGAGAATCTGGCTTGAGGTCTGCTTGAATGACTCAAATGAGTCAATGACTCATTGGCAACTCACTAATAAATCAGCAGACACACAAGCTACAGTATACAGCATATATTTGGATATACTGCACAGACAATTAAACCATCCATTTTCTTCTGCTTCATCCAGTTCAGTTGTAGTGGGGCTGGAGCAAGCTGAAGCCCAGTTGTCAAAGGACAAGAGGTGGTGTACACCCTGGACTGGTCGCCAGTCTGTAGTAGGGCTAACCATTCATTCTCATATTCACACCTAGGGCCAATTTGGAATTGTTTAGGGCCAGTGTGTGTGTGTAAACCAGTTTAAAAATATTGCCCCTTAACTTGAAGGTTACAATGCCTATAGCAAATATGTGCTTGACATTGTACCTCAACCTAATACGACAATGTAAGCCGATCAATAATATATTTCAACATTATGCATGATTCTTCCCTGAAATCATGAATTCTGCACAGCCCTGTCCAAGCAAATTGTTTGCTTCTTTCTAACAATTCTATCTCCACCTTAGGCAATTTTCTTGGTGCGCCACACGCGAGAACGGTGTAATATTCCAAGATCTTTTTTTTTATGTCAACACTATACAGTTCACTGAGGATGGATATGCAAAATGATTTATTCAGTTCAGCACCATCCTTGTAGAACCCATGGCGATGGAAAGTGATAAAGGAGAGAGGAGAGCAAAATGCAGTCTTTTTAACCACCCAAGGTTAAAGCTATTTCTTACACAATGTTATACAATGTAGCAGACCACTAAGCATAAAAAAGGAAAAATGACACCCTGAACTATGAATAGGATTTTTTTGTTTAATTATGATTATAGAAACATCCCAGACTTGAACTTTGCTCACTACTCTCTTGTGTATGCGTGTGGATTGTACTGCAAAGCCGCAATAATGCAAAGACAAAGTCTCTTTTCACGGGAGAGATGTCACACCACTCCACATGAGAACCTGGAGGTCTGGCACTGAAATTTCCTTGCACAGTTCATTCTCTTGTTCACAATTAAGCTGTCACTCGTGCTTGTACATTATTTTGAGACAGGGAATGCCCAGCAAAATGGCAATTAAAAAAAAAACAAAAAAACAAAGATGCCAACATACTGAAGTGGATGGGGGTAGCAAAGAATCAAATAACAGACGTATGAGAGGAAAAAATTCCCCCTTCAATAATTATAAATGTACACAAACTAAACAGAAATGCTAAGTGCAGATATTATAGACCATCCACCACCATTAATTGTAGATGACCAACTGTAAAACAGCATTAATCTTCATGTCAGAACCCTTCTGGCCACAGGTTAAAATTCTCTGTGAAACTGTAAAATACTATACCACTGAACATCAGGCTAAATACCCTCTGAAAAAGCAGTACTGGAAAAAAAAGTGTCAGGTAAGCAGAGTCCTCATCATTCTGTATTTAGTCAATATTTATTCTATATTATTAATTCCATATTGTGTCAACTAGGATTCCAGTTCAGTCTCTTTGTTAGTGAGACATGTGCCCTTGGTGTATGTGTGTGATGAGGGAGCTGCCTAGTTTTGGTTAGTGTTGGAGGATGTGTTATATGGGAAATAGTTGGTGGATTTAACAATAAGTTAGTTGTTGATGGTCAGTAAATACCTCTAAGTAGAATCCTCTACTAAGCCATCTCTGTTCTATTTGATGTGTGTGTTGTATTGTGTTGAATATAGAATATGTCTTCCATAGATAAAGTGGCTTTGGTATTCTTATAATTATGACTAATGGCTAAAAGACTAAATGACTGACTAAAATGTATAGGCTAACTTATTGAGTAGAAGATGCAGAGCCAATAATTGTTACTAACAATTATTTAAAATCTACAACACATTAGATTACTTTTGCAGGGCATTTACAAAAGAAGAAAAAACTGTTATTACTATGCTATAACGTGTTTTTAATGGACAAATTCCAAATAAGAAAGCAAAAGTGTTGCTTCACTTACGCTGGGAAGCTGGGACATTCATTGGGTTCTGCCTGAGGCTGTTTGGTCTGAGGCCAGTTGTCCTGATGCTGTTTTATCTCTGCTCGGTTTGTCTAATAACATTTTGTCAGATATTTGTCTAAGGTTTTTGGTTCTGATGCTGTTTAATGCTCATGTGAGCTTCTACTGGAGGATACATCAGATTTGATCATCATTTTCCTGGTGGTCTAAGAACAATGCTTTCTACACAGTGTTTTTGAACCAATACCTACCCACACAGAACAGTTCGGTACAATTTGGTTGACTGTCGTGCTCTGTGTCGGTACCCACAAGTATTGTGTACAGTATGGTTTCTGAGCATAATGATCTTGTGTAACCTTGAAGCTAGCACAACTAGATACATGGATGTGTGTAACTAAGCCCCAATACAGAAAGGTAAGTGAAGCTTATGGAGAGCTTTTCATGGTGTGACATAAGAGGAACTCTTTGAAGATCAAATGTTTATGAGGGGCGTTAAGGTCCTGCCAGTGAAGCACAATTAAAACCTCTGTGAACCTGAGACACTCACAGGAGATAATGAGAAAAGGGCTTCCTCTAATCCCAACTAATTATGTTTGGATGCATGATTAGATTGTAGTAAACATGAGGTGGAGTAGGTCATTTTGTTTATGCAGTAAATATCCAGTTTTGCATTCCTGGTTTAAGAAAGATCCCCTAAAATGTATTTTTCCTATGTTGCTGTAGACTCGAGGACAAAGGTAAAAGACAGAATTGTTCCTCTACAGCGCATACTTCCTCACACACTCAGTATGCTTGTGTAATACATGCTATGAATTTGACAGCATCTAATAAAAGACACTACAAAAACTGATCAATACAATACATCTCTGCCAGACAAAATGTAACTTTTCTGTTTACCAAACATCAAAAACTATAGCTTGTATAACCTCATTGCCCTCTTCTGGATGAGGAAAACACAGCACTACATTCTTTGTTTCCTTTTTACTGTGAAATAATGTGTTTTGCACATCATCTATGGGTTCTGCTCAAAATTGAAGATTCCGTTATATTTGGCATTCACACTCCCACAAAGGTTAAAAGAATGGAAGGGGCACATAAAATAAACATCATCCTCCCATATATTATCATAAATCTGCTACTTATACACATTCCCTATAATCTTCTATGTAGCATATAAGCTCTCGCACAAAAGTAACACTATGTAACAACCTATTAATCTTTAGCCATAAGTGGGACAGACAGGAAGAGGGAAATAAATGAAAGTATTTTACGCCATTCGCAGCGGCCTCACCATGCAGGCTGAATCTAAGTGGAAGAAGAGATTCAAATGTGAGGGCAGTCCTGAAGTCTTATTTTTATACAATTTCCCCGCATCCAATCAGGCTTCCAATCTGTACAGACACACACACCCCTACTTAACAGTGAGAAAATAAGACGATTCTTCCCAATGACTTGATGTTGTTGCACTGTATCTGCTTCACGTTTCTCTATCCTCATTCTGTCATCTTTCTTATCAAATCATTTTGCTCCACACCAATTCCCCTGCAGTACAAAACCCCCTTTTCTTGGTCCACTATAGTTGCCCTATCTCTTAGTTTAAGCTGCTCTTTATCGCTTTATGCTACTTGTGTCTATTTCCTCTTCCCCACAAACACACACACATACACACTGCTGATACACAAAAGAGGCAGATGCAGTCTCTATTATTTCCTCTGAAAGTTAATTCTAAATCCAGTTCTCATTGCTACAACCACACCATGCAGTTATTCTAAGCTGATTTATGCTACATTTTCTGGTGTGCTCATTGTGCAAGCTGATGGCAGTAGTCAGCCGAGTGATCAGAAAGTGATTCAAAACAGTGTAAAACCTCAATAGGATGTCATGAATAATCGTAACCGTCAATACCGGTTCAGCTGTCTTGATCAACGATCAAGTGACCAAAAATTGTTGCACTGTGGTTGGTTTAAAGTTTTAAACTAATATGTTATATAACTGAGAAAAAAAGTGCAGTTTCTATTTTTTTAATATAGTACTGAGCCTTTTCTCCCAAGCCATACAGTATTTTTTTTCCCTTTTGGAAAATACATAGGGATATTCCTTAATGGTACCAAAGGCTTTGATCTTTGGTCTGGCATTACTTTAGTACTGTATTTAAAAACTATTCTTTTTAAAAGGTAAAAAAAAATTGTATTGTGTGTTGCTCTGTTAATCTTAATTGAGGCAGGTTTTCTGAATTGTGGTTATTATACCCAACACAGCTAATGACTTTGTGATGTGTTTTATTGATTTATTAATTTAGCGATAATTATTATTTTACTGATATTATCTCTATGAAAAAGGTTTAATACCTTAAAGGGAAAATCATAAGGTCATTTTACCATATTTTGGCATGTTTTTCTTGAACTATTGCAAGCGCTTTTGACATACAGTTAAAAAAATATTCTTCTTTATCTTAAGATGAACCTGTGGCTCCATCATTTCGTGGAAACAAGTGAAAGATCCATGTTTTTTTTTCCCAGGACACAAATCCCTTTGGGGTTG
The DNA here is from genome assembly GCF_041146795.1 of Maylandia zebra. Taxonomy (NCBI): domain Eukaryota; kingdom Metazoa; phylum Chordata; class Actinopteri; order Cichliformes; family Cichlidae; genus Maylandia; species Maylandia zebra. Next base: position 8,334,645 of record NC_135173.1, read on the forward strand.
TGTGAGGAATGGAATCTAATCTTCAAAAATGAAAGGAAAAGAAAATATCTGCTAAATAAAACATACAACTTATGAATAAGGGAGCACCTGAAAAGATTATTTAGCTTCAACCGGACCTTGATGTGCCCCTGAAGTTATCAACTGTCCAAAGCAAGTAATTTTAGCTCTTGTCACTTCACCGTGCCTTTCCCTAATACCCTATGTTCCTACCCTCTATTTGGCATCCTCAAACAGAACCTTGTGCTTATGGGCACTGCCTTCTTATCTTGCCAGCACAGGTTCAAAAAAGGGACTGTGAACCAGTAAAAAACACAATTTCTTGTTATTGATTGGAAATGAAAATGTTAAAATCCTCTGGCACATGTTCAAGCTTGAATCCAGGAATATGTGAGTAGACAGTATAAATATCCACAAAGATTACAGCAGGACATCTCTGTTCTGTAAATATTAAGCCTATTACCTGCTTATTTTTGGACATAATTGTGGATTTAGTCTTTCCAGTCCTGACAGTAACCACTGCAAATGAAGCGATAAACTGCTGTCACTAGAAGACAAAAGCATCTCCCTGCACCATCTCTTATAACTGCTACTGCACATATAAAACCAGCTTAAAAGAATTAGTATAACTATTGTTATAATTATAAATTGTAATTGTAAATATGCCCATTGTCTTCACTGACATGACAGTCACCAGACAAATATCAATACAAGACAGACACCTGAAGTTGTTTTAATACATCAAAACTGACCTTTTTAGTCTCACATTAGCTAAAAATATAGCTTTTTACTGGACGTGCCAAATCATTATACGATAAGTGATATGGTACAATATGTAAACAACCTAATATTCAAGAGTTGGGAGTTCGCCTTGTAATCGGAAGGTTGCCGGTTCGAGCCCCGGCTCGGACAGTCTCGGTCGTTGTGTCCTTGGGCAAGACACTTCACCCACCGCCTACTGGTGTTGGCCAGAAGGGCCGATGGCGCGATATGGCAGCCTCGCTTCTGTCAGTCTGCCCCAGGGCAGCTGTGGCTACAACTGTAGCTTGCCTCCACCAGTGTGTGAATGTGTGTGTGAATGGGTGGATGACTGGGTGTATAAAGCGCTTTGGGGTCCCTAGGGGGGGACTAGTAAAAGCGCTATGCAAATACAGGCCATTTACCATTTGTGACCTATAATTGCATTTGAAAGTTTTAGAAAACTCTAGCTGGAGTGAGAATAAGTGTTTGTAAAATGTGTGTTATCACCTTGTGATGGAGTGGAACTTGACATCCTGGAATCAAAACCACTGTAACATGTTTTACAATGTAAAAAGCCTTTTTTCTTTTTTTTTTTTAGCTTGATAGCGTTAGAGTTTTATGTGTGAAACTCTGCAGAATGATAAAATGATGGCACAGTAAAATAAATATAGCTGTTTTTGCAAATTGTACTGCCTAATGAGCCCTTTCTAGTACTTTGAACTTAGCATCTATATCTGGTTGTTAAATAAAAACAATTCTGGTAGACAATAATAAATTGTTACAAATATTCTAGAAACATCCACTCACACTGATTCTATGTTTGTTTGTTTTTATTGTTCTTGTTTTGCTTTGGGGGTTTTTTCTTCTGTAGACTCATTATTGTTTACTCTAGCAACATAAGTTCTACAAGATTCAATTAAAGAAAAAGAAACTGTAATCCTTTAACCCAATGCAAGTGTGCTTAATCACAATTTCTCCACCTTTCTGGCTTCTGTGTCTGGCATTTGTAGTGTACCACAGCACCATTTTTCCTACAACTTTAAAGTAAAAGGCTCTTTGTCGCTCAGTATAGCAGAATGAAACTTTTACATTAGTTTCATTCTCTTACATGAGGGAAAAGACACTTTAATACTGACCACATACTGTTATGGACGAGGAAGCGAATTTGATAACTAGAAACTTGTATATATAATATTTTTCTCTTGCCTCCGTTTCTTGTGTCCTGCGTCAACAAAGCTAGTGCACTATATACACCCTGTCTGGACCCTTTTAGGAAAATTAAATCACAGGCATGCAGGAAACGTTAATTGGGTTTTATGCCATTTGATGTGAGTCCTGTCCTTCAGCATATAGTGGATATAGTGTCTTTGATATCAGAGGGCACATGCCTGTGTGTCTCTTACACAAATGATGTTTTAAATAGACGACCAACATAGTAGCTAATATCATTAACTGGTCTGACTTTTTTTTGTTTTGTTTTGTTTTGTTTTTCTGGTTAAGTGCTTTGTAAATGATTTTTTTTTCGTGATTGCAAACACACATCAATTGTAGCTGAACTAATAAGAAAGCTAAAACGAAAGAAAGAAAGAAGCCCTTAGTTGATGCTGCCAGTCTATTCATGATCTGTCCTATCCTATTATGTGGTTGCTCTATTGATTTGTTTAGCCAAGTTTAACCAAGACTGAGGCTGTTTTTTTCAGTCTTCAAATCAAAACTCCACATTTGTCTTGTCATGAATGGTTGGCTCACAAATTTTGATATTTTTTTAAATCAAACTTCACATTTAAAAACAAAACTATGAAAATGAAATGACGTATTGGCTTTTAGCTTACTACAATTAAATCATCTATACAAAGAAAACAAATTGATGTACACATAATTTAAGACCTATTTTTCATCCTCACTTGCCAGGAAGTTCAAACCGAAACTCATGCCCATTATCTGGACAACATGAGAGCCATTAACAGCAATGATGGAATGGATTCCCATGAGGACGATAGATGGACAGTTACATAGATGGCAGGTGATGAGGTGGACAAGGGAACATGGGGAATGGTTATAGCCCTCATTCCTCAAACTCAATTACTGTGCCCGGCTCCCTGAATCCCACAAATGAATTGAAGTTATGGCAGCTGTCGCTTTGATCATGAATGGGGCCAAAAACCTTCAACACTGACCCGAGAAAAGTTAGCTGGGTAAGGTATGTATGAATATTCAACACATAAAAACACTCCACATCTTATAAGATGCCAAAAAATGCCCTGCTTGATCTACTAAAAGTGCTTTGTATTAATGTTTGCATCAAGTTGTTACATAAATCAAACAAGATTGCTGTGCATCACAGTTTCTTGAACTGTGATTCAGAACGAAGAAAGCAAGGAGGATTGCTATAGATACACGTGGCCAGATTGCTAGCCTTAGTAATACTAACAGTATAGAAGTATTTCAGTACTATTTACTAAAATGGTGCAGTGTTAGTTATATTATTGCAAGACAGAGGTAATTTTGAGGCAGGCCTTATTGCATTCATAGTTGTAGGGATTTCGTGTTCACAGGGCAACAGCAGTGTATTTAAATTAACCATATACACATGGTTTACTCATATTTGCAGCACAACAGTTGCTGCAACTTTCCTTCAATATAGTGTCAAAAATGTGTTATTTTACTCAGTGTACTTGTGATAGTTCCTGCATGTTACTGTTTTACATGCAGCCATGATCCATCTCTACAGGAATAGATGGTATACTTTATCGTACATTGAAAATATTTCATGTGTTATTGCAGTGCACACACACTGTATTTAATCTGATAGAAAACAAAACTGCCAAAACGCAGCAATTAAGGAGATTTAGCAAGAGCTGAAGTGTGTAAGTTTAATATCTGAATCTCTCTCTCTCTCTCCCTATATATATATAAAAAAAAAAGAAATTCCCTACTCGCCCCTGTGGGTGGTCAATCCTTCAAGCTCGGGTCGTCTACCAGAGGCCTGGGAGCTTGAAGGTCTTGCGCAGTATCTTAGCTGTTCCCAGGACTGCGCTCTTCTGGACAGAGATCTCCACTGTTGTTCCCAGGATCTGCTGGAGCCACTCGCCTAGCTTGGGAGTCACTGCACCTAGTGCTCCGATTACCACTGGGACCACCGTCACCTTTACCCTCCACATCTTCTCGAGCTCTTCTCTGAGCCCTTGGTATTTCTCGAGCTTCTCGTGTTCCTTCTTCCTGATGTTGCTGTCTCCTTGGTAGATCCCGCACTTGATGGTGACTTGTGCTATGGGCTTGAGGTTGGCCTCCAGTGTTGTCCGCCACATCCCCATTGAGTTCCTGATGAAGGCTCTCAGGGTCCTGTTGATCTTATATAGGTGTGGGGCATTGAGTCGTAGGCCTTCTTGTAATCAATCCAGGTAGTGCACAGGTTGGTCAGTCTGGTCCTGCAGTCTCGGCTGACTGCTTGGTCTTCCAGTAGCTGTTGTTTTGCGCCTCTGGTGTTCTTGCCCATCCTTTTCTGACCCTAATAAATAAATAAATAAATAAATAAATAAATATATATATATATATATATATATATATATATATGTGTATGTGGAGATATATATATTTATTTTCACTGGTAAAAATAAATAATTGAAATGGGTATATATTTGTTTTTTGTTAAGTTGCCTAATAATTATGCACAGTAATAGTCACGTTCACACACAGATATTCCCCCTAAAATAGCTAAAACTAAAAACAAACTAAAAACTACTTCCAAAAACATTCAGCTTTGATATTAATGAGTGTTTTGGGTTCATTGAGAACATGGTTGTTGTTCAACAGTGTTGGGTAAGTTACTTTAAATTAGTAACTTAGTTACATTACTACTTCTATCAAAAGTAACTCAGTTACTTCAAGTTACTCGTTACTTTCAGAGTAACTAGTTACTTTGGAAAGTAACTTTGGTTTTACTCAGAATTCTCTTGTTAATGTGTTGCTTCCGTAACTGGATACCCAGCAAGATTGCCAGTCTTCTAGCTTGCTTACTTGCCACAAGTGCACTGTGCCACCTATAGAAAGGAAAAAATAATGTGCACATTTCCACGAGAGAAATCCCACGCCTGATTCTATCCTAGCCTGCTTTTTACATCAAACACAAAAACTGCAGTCGTGGTGCTTTCGATTGTACTCAGAACTCGGAAATTCTGCCTTCTGAATAGGAAGATGTAGGTAACACCAGACTGCAGATGAGTTGCATACAGAGCTGGACTGGGACCAAAAAATCGTCCCGGGCATTTTGACTAGAGACCGGCCCACCATTATAGGAAAAATCATAAAGCCTTTGAATGAAAACAAACGCTGTTGTGACAGTGATGTACACTGTTCTGATGGTATATATGCATCAATCTATCAATTGTTTGTTGTAAGACTCAGATAATTATTTTTTTAAAAGTGAGACATTTTAAATGAGAATAAGAAAGTATTTCCTTGTGCCCCCCTCTCCCTTTTAATGCCCTACATGGACCCCTGGCAACACTTTGCTAGATCCGCCCCTGCACAGTTACCAGCTGTCAGCTACTTAGAAAAGGATCCTGGTGTTATCTGTCTCTCAGAAACAGTTCATAACTTACCTTCAACTCATTCATGTCACCTAAAAGGTAAACCTGTTTCTCCATCACAGCTCTGATGATTCAGTAAGGACATCTCCTGGTTTCATCTTCATGTTTCCCTCTCACCACATAACCAAACCGACATCATGACCAGCTGTTGGACCAGCAGGTTTACAGCTGTGGCTCCAGCCAACATCAGCTGATAGTAGAAAGTAATATTAAATAAATTCTAACAACAGCTGATCAAGCTTAAAAGTGCTGCTGTTGTTTAGCGCGACATCCGCTGGTTTCCTCTTTCTGGCACAAAGTGGGCGATAAATAAACGAGAGAGAAAAGCCAATCAGCTGATCACTGATCAGTTTCATGATTGAAGTAGAAACAGGAGAGGGAGGGTGAGAGAATGAGAGGAGAAGAGGCAGCTGACAGCGTAAAGATGCAGAAAAACTCCAGCTTTGTGTCTTTTTCCATTCTACCTGAAATCTGGGACAAACTGTGTTCCTTTTCACCTCAATACGAAACGCGTAATATTTTCTCTGAATACGAGACGATTCCGTTTTTTACGGGACGGTTAGCAACTCAAATAATTAACCTTATGAACAAAATAAAGTTCAACATCAGTAACATAGCACCCACCCAGCTGTATAGAAACTCCGTCATGCTAGCTAGCACGCAGTACAAAAAAGTCAGCATAACGAAAATAAACTGCACCTAAACTTGGTTCATATCTGACCCAGATGGACTGCAGGTCATAACTTCTTACCTGAAGTTCAGTTCACCTGACACTCGGACCAGCGGCCGCTTCGGGTCTCTCCTCTTGCCCCCCTTTTTCTTCATCCACCTGCTGGCATCCACCACTTGCTAATGTTACTGAATCTGTGGAAGCTCCGCAATAGCCACCACATGAAGTAACGAATAACGAGCCTATTTAAATCCCAGTAACGAGTAACGCGTTCCCGGTTTTGGCATAATAACTAGTTACCGTGCTCGTTACCACAATAATAACGTAGTTACTGTAACGCGTTACTTAATAATGCGTTAGTCCCAACACTGTTGTTCAATAATAAAATTATTCCTCAAAAATACAACTTGCCTAATAATTCTGCACTCCCTGTATATATATATAAAATACCCAGCACGCCGCTGCAGGCGGTTTATCCTTCAAGCTCGGGTCCTCTACCAGAGGCCTGGGAGCTTGAGGGTACTGCGCAGTATCTTAGCTGTTCCCAGGACTGCGCTCTTCTGGACAGAGATCTCCGATGTTATTCCCGGGATCTGCTGGAGCCACTCGCCTAGCTTGGAAGTCACCGCACCTAGTGCTCTGATTACCATGGGGACCACCGTTACCTTCACCCTCCACATCCTCTCGAGCTCTTCTCTGAGCCCTTGGTATTTCTCCAGCTTCTCGTGTTCCTTCTTCCTGATATTGCTGTCATTCGGAACCGCTACATCGATCACTACGGCCGTCTTCTTCTGTTTGTCTACCACCACTATGTCCGGTTGGTTAGCCACCACCATTTTGTCCGTCTGTATCTGGAAGTCCCACAGGATCTTAGCTCGGTCATTCTCCACCACCCTTGGGGGCATCTCCCATTTTGACCTCGGGACTTCCAGGTTATACTCGGCACAGATGTTCCTGTACACTATGCCAGCCACTTGGTTATGGCGTTCCATGTATGCCTTGCCTGCTAGCATCTTGCACCCTGCTGTTATGTGCTGGATTGCACCTGGGGTCTTGCCTGGTGTGATAGACCCCAGCCTCTATGGATCTTGTACTCAGAGCTTGTTCTTGTGCTGCCATGATTAGTGCCTCTGTGCTGTCTTTCAGTCCAGCTTTGTCCAGCCACCTCCTCTATCTGCTGGTGGTACATACCGTGCAGGGGCCTGTCCTTCCATGATGGTTCCTCGTCTCCCTCCTCTTTCTTGGGTTTCTGCTGCCTGAGGTATTCACTGAGCACTCGGTCAGTTGGGGCCATCTTTTATATATATATATATATATATATATATATATATATATATATATATATATATATATATATATATATATATATATATATATATATTAGTGCTGTCAAAATTATCGCGTTAATTGTTAAGATCAACGTGAAATGTTTAATGCATTAAAAAAATTTAACGCTGATTTTGTTTTTTTATTAATTTCCTGTAATCTAAGACCTTTAAATTCATGAGCACCTCTGGAGGAGGGGGCAACAGTGTGCTATGCTGGCGTTTGGCCTGACAGAAATGATTAGAAGAAGAAGAAGAAGTGACACCATGCTACTATCTAGCTAACACTAGCTAACACACGCAAGCATGGACGAGGGCGGACTTTTGGGTGGAAAGTTTCTCTTTAAGAAGTTGCCTGATGGCTTGTTGGACAAAACGAGAGTAAGATGCACAATTTGCAACGCTGAATTCAAGTACCACAGAAGCAGTTCATCACTGGCGTATCACCTGAGAGCAAAACACCCAACTGAATCCACCTCTACGGGACCTCGCCAGTCTACGCTTCAGGAGTATGGTGCTTGTGGACGAATAACAAAAAATGTGAGAGAAAAGGTAACCAATTCCTTGGTTGTTTGGATAGCTAAAAACTGCCGACCAGTTAGCATAGTAGAAGATGATGGACTGAGAGAAGTCATTCGTGCTGCATCAGGAGATGAGTGTTACAATCTGCCCTCGAGAGGAACCATTGTGTCGAGACTGCACACTTTGTATGGGGACCAGAGGGCTCAGCAGTCCTATTAATAAAGTAATTGAGATTAATCGCAATTAATAACAGAAAATTGTGAGATTAGTTAGTTAATTTTTTTTAATCTATTGACAGCACTAATATATATATATATATATATATATATATATATATATATATATATATATATATATATATATATGAGAGAGAGAGAGAGCTATACACTGATTTGTGTACATGGCCCAGTAACTGTAACTTCATTAACACACAGGTAGGTCAGGCTCTGACAGTAAACAGTGTCTTGTGCTCTTCTACACATTGTCCATGTCAGCTGTTACACACAGATTTAAGGTTGACAGTGGAATACTTGCATTAAGCACCTCTCTGGATAAATCCAAAGCCTTAGTAATTTCTAACTCGTGTAAGAAATTACCTTTACATGAAGTAAGCATTGAGTCTCTTTCAGTTGGCTTTCATTGATCTGAACCACTTTGCTGTTTCCACAGAGAAACTCTGTAACACCAGTACTTACAGTGTGTTATTTTGGTTAGTATACCAGACACCCTCATTAGGTCTGCTCGTTTTTGACCTGCTAATGTGAAAATTTGCACAATGCCTTGTATTACAAACATTTATTTATCACCTTGATTTTTTTAACATTTTTTTTATGTAGTGATAACTTTGTAGACATGAAACTCTAACTGTAGTCTTGCTTTAATTAATCAGTCATTCTAAACATGATTTGCCTGACTTAAATACTGAAACAGTAAAATGAACAAAATATTGTTTGGTGTGTGGGTATACCTAAGAAGATTAACTGGCATTACGTAAATCCTTGTTAAGAAACAAAATGTATAATATCTTGTGTTTTTGAACAAATGCAAATTAACTGATTTTGTGTGTATGTGTGTGATAACCTATATATAGGTTAGGCCTGTGTTTTCTTTGCATGAAGGGTTAATTTACCCAGCATTTAACTCTATATGAAGAACTGATATCTGCAGAATTATGACAGGCTAACAGCCGAACAATTAAAACCTGCATTTGCACTATAGAGTATCTAAGTTAAAAGTAAGCCTGCTTTGCAAAGAGAAATATGTTTTGACAGGATTTACATCATGTCCTGTATATTTTCTTGATAGGCTGCAGAACTATATTGCTAAAAATAACAGCGAGCCTGCAGAGTATTAGTGAGCAAAATAAGGAAAATTCACAGTGAAGTGACTCCAGAGACGTCTGCTATCAGAAAACATAAGCAATCCCAGGTATTGTTTTGGCTGATCTTTGAAGACCATCTCATATTCATGACACATAACCCAAAAATACCTGCAGGCAGTCCTACACTGTCCAAACTGTCAATCTTTTCCTAAAGGCATCTCAGTTTGTACTATTTAGTCATATACTACTTATAACTATGCACCTATCTCTGTTCCATTCATGCATTGCATTGTCTGTCACTGTAAAGTGCTTCTGAGAAATATTTTTAAAAGGTGGTTGCATAAAGTTATTTGAGTGTCATTGTACAATTTTAGTTATTTTTGGCACTGTTTTGTTCTACAGTAATGCCATATGCAGCATTTTCTGCCCCATTTCTTTTACCGGAACATATAAAGAAACAATTAATGGTATACCAATAACCTGAAGCACAGTCTGTCTATAGAATAATTAGTTATTATGCACAGACCATATAAAATCTTGTATAGTAATAATATTATAACTGACTAAAGTGCAGATTCACCTACAGATTATAACTTTTAATAGTTTCAGTAGTTCCCTGAATCTTGAAAATATAAATATCTATGAAAGTCTTCAAGCCAAATTGTCATATTTAAATGTATTTTTACTTGTATAATATTGGAAAATAGCTTATTTTAAAATGTTAGAGGACACTGTACTAACAGGCCATCTGGATCTCAGACTCTTTCTGGCTTTGGGATCTGAAAAGGAGCATGTAATAGTCAGAAGCTGCATCCTGTAAGGAAGTGAGGCACTTCAGCAGTCTGCATCACACTCCACGGTAGCAATATTGTCTCAGCAGGATTTTAAGTGTTTCCATTAAACATGAGGATTTGTTCCTTTTGACCTAAATATGAATCACCAGTAAGTCTTGATTCACTGACTGAGTATTGTATTACAAGGTAAGTTAACATTTGAACTGCCCACACAGCAACTGTCACTCTATGGTTTTCCATCAGCTGCACAGTGATAACAGGATGTTGGCATTTATAAACCACTAAAGCTGATTAATCTCAAGCCTGACAGTAAATATGCTAGCGTTTTGAGTCATACACACAGAGGAGAGAAAAAACTTGGCCCATGAAAACATTACTAAATGGCTCAAGTATATTTTTAAATGATTCTGCTATACCCAAAGCATTTGCAAATGGCCAGTGGCTGTCAGAGCTATGGAAAAAGCAGCTGAGTACAGGTATATGGTATATTTCATTCGACATGGAGCCTTAGGGGAGCTGACTACACTGTATGTTTGCCACAGAGGATTGATGACTACTTTTTATGAACGTAAATAAATAAATAATGGCTGTAATCCCAGAGATATGATGACCATAATGTGTGCTTCAATAAAAAGCTGCGGACTGAGGCTTCTGATAGAAGTTTAATTCACCGTGGAATATGTCTTATTTATTTATTTTTTTTATATAATCGTACCATTTATTCATGTACCACTGCAAACATGTGGCTAAAAGATTGAATTCTTTTTGACTACAAAGCTCAGTGGGTTATCAGGTTTACTGCCAACTATTAAAGTACCCTCTGCTTTTAAACCTGAAAAGATGACTAAATGTTTTACGGGAGAAATGGGTGCTTGGCAAAACTTCAAACGAAGAGCACACAGGCTCTTTAAGCATACTTTTTCCTAACACCTCATTTCTGTACATTACAGCAAAGTAGCAAAAGGATTTAAAAGAAGGAGGACGTGTTAGTGGTGTTGTTTTGCAACAATATACTGAAGTGAGCAGCTGAAATAGGGACCCCTATATGTGTTAACTGTGCATTGTCTAGAGTGGTTTTTGTGCAAATTAACTGAGAATTTAATGTAAAAACAACCTTGTACAAAGCTCCAGAATTACATTTAGCAGACTTATTTTATTATATGTCAGTCAATGATGCATTTTTTAATGTCCTGAACAACAATATGTATGTACTTTACATTAGGATAGCTCATAAATAGTGTGTTTTCATTTACTTATTCATTGGTGAATGTCCAATAGAAAAAGAAAGAATAAATAAATCTATAAGCTAAAGGGATTCAGTATATAATGTTTTGATATATATTCAACATATAATTAAGCTCTTAAAATTAATTTTATGGCCAAGATGCAAACTATTCACATGCAGTTTAAATGAACCTGACACACCAGATGGTTTGTTACACAGAACCATCTGGGAAGTCGTCCTTGTAAACTATTTGGAAAAGGACTTCCACTTTCAAAAACTACTTGGAAGGTGATTTGATGAACCATCTGTCCATCACCTTTCACCAGTCAGACCAGTGAAGCATAGGAAAGAGAGACCTCCAAAGAAGAGAAACAAGCCATAGTTTAAAGAACTTTAAATATAGCAAGCAGTCAGTGATTCTAGTTCTGATCATTGTAAGGAAAATTTGCTTATTAAAAAAAAATGCCACCAGTCATTTTTACAAGATGTTTGGCACTATATTGGATGAACATCTTCTCCCTGTCACAAAGCAAACCTGCCTGTAGCTGTGATCTGGCCAGTATAGTGTCCCATAGGACATTGATTGGTTGAAACCCACTGTGTTTTGGCCCGGAAGACCATGGCAAGATTCATTTTCCTTGTGTAACAGTGACGTTGCAAATCCTGTGAGAGTTCAGCTGCAGAACTCAGATTTTATGTAGATCAGAGTAGATTTAATTCAAATTTCATATTTGATTCTGGAAAGCTGAAAAATGTTCAACACTGTTGATACAACATAATACTAGAATCAAAATCTGAATATTTTATTAATCCCAGTTGAAATTATTTAACCACTTTTGAATTTCTGACAAATAGCAACTCATGTTTTGTGTTCAGGATCTAAATGCAAGAAACTTCCATATACTCTTTACCTGGAGCTGGTATTTACAATAGTGCAAATAGTGAGTCAATTTGGGTGTGTGTTCTTAAGGTTTTCATTGCTATTTGTCAAAAGGGCTAAATCAAATTCATTACAAGCCTATGTGTAATCACTCCACATTTTTACTGTACAGTGGGGTTAATAAGGCAGTGGAAGGACAACATATTTTATGCTATTTATTGATTTCCCAGTTGTTTTACTTTAATTTAAATCCTTACTTTTTTTTATACACATACAGGTAATGTGTGAATAGATAATATAATATCTATATATTACATGATATAATGGAGGTAAGAGGTGTCCCAATATCTTATGTCATTATGTTGACATAAAGTCTCCTTGAGGCTATTGTTGTTGTAATTTGGCGCTGTATAAATAAAATAGAAAACTGAACTGTATGTGGAAGAGCTTATACCCTAAACTCTTACTGCACTAATTGTATCACAAATCAACAGGATAGTGACACTTCACAACACGCATCCTGGTTTTCAAGTGGAATTAAAGGCTTTAGTGGAGTTTTCAATAAAACTCCACTTAAGTTCCAAACTGTGCTAAATTGGTTTTAAGTAGCACTTCTGATAACCCACGCCATTTTGAAGTGCAAGGGCTCTTTGCAATATCTGCTTTCTTCCTACATTTTTTCCTTCATCTCTTGTTTTTCATTTAAATGTTATAGTCTATAAGCATGCCAAAATCATCCTTCACCATTAAAATATTATGGTTTCTTACTGGCTCATGGAATTAGACTGTTTTGTCTTGCAAATATTAACGAGGCTCCCAAAGGCTCGTATGTGTTCCCTCCCTTGGCTCTGTTAACTATCACATTGCATCAGTAATCACAGCATACTTTTGTATCATATTAGGAGCCTTAAAATATTCATTTATTTTTTTAAATATTTTAGTGTATAAAATGCTCTATTTGTCTTGTCAAAAACTTGTAGTTCACACCAGTTTTTTAAAAAAGGAGAATTTTAATTGCAGCAGTGAAGCGATTAAATAGTGGAACTGAGTGGCTACATTATGAAGCCGAAACAAGAAGAACAAAGACAATGACAGGGACATTTTATTACCAATACCTCACTCTGGAATGATAAGGCACATATCTTGCCACAGCAGCGCTTCTCTGAGAAATGAAAAAAAAATTTTCAGTTTTAAATTCTCAGGAGCAAACATTGTATTTTGGTTTAATCTCTCTCTATGACTGTTAAAAGTCAGTTGAAAGTAGATTTAACTAAAGGTTTATCCATTTGGGGATCCAAGCAGTGACGCTGCAGAAAACACTTTTTCTAAATGTTCCAATTCTTCTTCACACTGGTATAATTTTGTATAATTTTTATAAGTCTTTAAGCAGGAAAAAGCAGTCTAGTTGGAAACATGACTTCATGATACAAATTCTCCCCAACACTTCAACAACTACTTTTATTCTAATGAGTTTGTGTTCTCACATCCTTAGTTTTCTTCAGATGTTATTTAATACAGGGTGATGCTAAGTTTTAATTACTTTCCCATTTACAGAGTAATATGCAGGCTATGCTTTAGAGCATGTCTAAACATGTTTGATAAAACTATGAAGGGGCAAACCAAAAAGGTCAGTTTGACATTTAATTACAGGATTTGACATCAGTAATACCAATAAACTCTTGATGACATATCAGCCTAAAATGAAAGTGAATTTAGGTTTTTGTTTTGACATTTTTGGTTTCACTTCTGCAGGAAAAATGCATAATTTTGTCATCTGTGGATCTGCAGTAATATTAAGCGTATCCTTGTAATTATCATTTTCTCTTTCATCAAACATTTGTTCCATCTTCAACAAAAATGTTAATATAATATAAACCATGAAAACAATGTGGGTTTTTTTCTGAATTCAGTGGTCGTTTAAGCTGAAAATAATGAAAACACCAGATTTGCATTATTAATATCATAACCTCAACTTTTTAAAGGCTTTGTCAAAAAATAATGTTACTGATTATAACAAATGTTAATAGTGTACATGGTTCCTAATCCTTGTTCTTATACTTTTTGTGCAGTTCTCACCAGATATGAATCTTCTGTGACTAGGTATATCATTATTATACTTGTTAAAGCACTCTGTGAGCCCTAGCAGATGGACCATGGAGGAAACACATCCGATAAGAAATCCTCATCATGCAAAGGTGACTCAGAATCTGCAGTGAGTCTGACATCGCTGCTGAAGCTGAATAGCAGAGAGGTATAAAGGTAAAATTTGAGTTGAAAAAGCAGCAAAGGGGATTGTTTCTAAAAAGTAAAAAAGCCCGAGGAAACCAAGAACTGAGAACTAAACACTGGAGGGCCAGTCTACCAATGTGGCTAGTACCAAACTGGTAGAATGATTGATGGATTAAAGGTTTGAGGGATTAAAGGTTACATGGTGATGTGATGATGACAGCCAGGCTGATGCAATCTGGAGGATTTGTGCAGTGAGTCATGATAAATTCTCTATACAAGTTGGACACGGGTGGTATGTAGATGGATGTAGCCTTTGGACGTGAAAACTTGAGCCAGTGTGTGATTGTATAAACTTTTCATTCATTTTAATAGCCAGCAGGGGGAAACGCTTATGGTTGAAGAAGAATAATGATTGTGTAGAAGTCTAAATGAC
>NC_135173.1:8349470-8456269 GCF_041146795.1 Maylandia zebra
CATGTTGAGATCCTTACTTACAAAAAAGTAAGGAAATTTGTGTTTGGTTTTGGTATCCAGAGGTACAATAGTATCAGCATCAGCAAAGAATCTATTTCATTCAGTTTAGTTTTACTCAATACTTTTCAAATTATCCCCATCCCACCAGTTGGGCCCGCCCCAAAGAAACAATGGTTTATACTGACTGTGACAAAGAAAGTTAATTTATTTCACTGTATTGTGTAATACAGAATGTTGCGTAAACAGAAATTTATTAGGTTAGAATCAAAATGTAAATTATATAGATATTAGGGGTGCAACGATACTCGTATCGATATTGAACCGTTCGATACAGTGGTTTCGGTTCAGTACGCATATGTATCGAACAATACAACATTTGTAATTTATTTTATCAACTTTCCTTCTGACGATGCTGTCTGTGTTGAGCGCTCAGTGAATCTGCGTTCGACTACTCCGCCTAGGCTGCACTGTCCAGCGCAGATCCACTGAGCGTTCAACACAGACAGCATCGTCAGAAGGAAGAGCGCAGGGCAAGCTAGCGAGACAGAAGTTAAGCTCTCCTTGCAACATGGCAAATTGAACCTCCCCCACCCTCATTCAGATCTGGCGTTTGGAATTATTTTGGTTTTCATGTGACGTATGACCCTGAAGGTAAGCACCTCGTGGACTAAAGTAAAACAGTATGTTGGATGTGCCACGCAATGCTCAATTACATGGGTGGGAATTAGTGTGTTAGCACAGTTAGCTCGTTAACGTGTTGGCCGTCTAGCCCCACGCAGGGGTAGCTCGTTAACGGAGGTTTGCCATGTTGTGGCGTTAACATCATTTCAACGAGATTAACGCTGACAGCACTAGTGGGAACACAACGAATATGACTGCACATTTACGCCGACATCATCCTAGTGCAAAGACAAGCGGAAGCAGACAAAAACAACAAGCATGTGTAACACACCCCAAGCAAGAGGGCGGCTGACAGATTATGTCTGGTTCTGAAAAAAACAGATAAATTATGAGATGGACGACAGGTAGTGTGTTTCCTCTCTCGCTTCTGCCAGATCTTTATTTAAACACATTCATGTGTTCACAACAGGTTGCAAAAACTTCTTAACATCTCTGTCTCACATTCCCAAAGCCCAAAATCAGAATAAACTAAAATAGTATAATAATAGTATAAACAAAAATCTAAACAGTCATCTCTGTTGTTTGTTACTAAGAGCTATAAATCACACTTTTTTTCACACATCGTTTGATAAAGTAAACATTCCAGTACTGTACCATATACTAATGGCGTATCTGTGTAGTGGAAATCTCCACATCAACATTGCAGAGCGATCAGAATTATTATAGGTTATTACACTAACTTTAGACAATAACAGTGACAACATATCAAACTGTCTCTGCGAACACATTAACTCAAATATACAGGAGCCGTGGTGTACTTTTGTTACAAGAGGGTGCCTTAAGTTTAGAAAACAACAAAGCTAACAGCTACTCTAGGATGTGGCGAGCTAAGCTAGCTCCTACTCTCGATCGTAACACATTTCAATGAGCAAAACAGACGAATACAGATCCCAGCAAAACAAACTGCTGGTCAGGTTTTACCCTTATTTGGCATGTAAATTATGTGGACCACATGTGTGGCCTTATTACTTACTAACCTGAAAAAAACAGATAAATTATGAGATGGACGACAGGTAGTGTGTTTCCTCTCTCGCTTCTGCCAGATTTGAAGACGAGCAGTAGCGTCACACTAAACCATCTCACTGGGGCGGAAGTGCCCCCTTGTGGCGTAACTAGGGATCACACCACATGTTGGATCTCGAACAAAAATCACAAGATTAAGGCCCTTCCTTAACAAAACTACACCTAAAAGCTTAAATCACATAATGTGACCACACATTACAGTGTGTCACACATGCATGCTACAAACTTTACCCGAGTCATTTAGACCGCCGTTAGCACATGATTCTCCTTATGGGGACCTGATATGTTTAATATTGTGGCGAGCTCAGACAAGGAGGAGACGGAGGTATCGTTTGGTCTTGCTTGACATATTGAAATCGCGTTTGAATTTGCGCTTGTTTTTTGCTTTCACTTTGCAATCGCGCGAACTGTGTATAGAGAGCGACAGTACTGATTGGTGAGTGATGATAATTTGCGCACCAATTCCTCTGACATCATCTTATCAATCGTTAGCTTACTATGCAAACATGACAAGTGAAATCTCCCGCAGCAAGCTTAAACATATGAGAGGTTGATCGCGCAGAGAATCGCTGACCGTTATGTGTGTGTGTGTGTGTGTGTGTGTGTGTGTGTGTGTGTGTGTGTGTGTGTGTGTGTGTGTGTGTGTGTGTGTGTGTGTGTAAAAGCAGCAGGATATATATTTTAGTTCTGCTGAGCCAAATAAGAGAGGTCAGGGTGAAGAAGTGACAGCCAAAGAAAAGCTTACCACAAAACGGAAAAGTTATGACAAATCAGACTATAAGGCAAAAAAGTGCAGCTTTATGGTTTCATGGACAAAAGAATTTCTGTGGCTGCAATATGACGAGCTATATAACCGGGGCTGCACATAAGTGGTCCGCAGGTGCGCATTCGCTGTCAAAAAAAAAAACAAAAAAAAAAACGCGCACAAGATATGAAGTTGCAACGCGTGTTTGCATACATAAGATTTTCTGGAGGAGGACAGACATTTGTTTAAAACTCTTAAAGATGTCGAAGAAGCTCCTTTAAGCAATTACTTTGGTGTTCTCTACCTCCAAAGAAATGTCAGAAGGACTCCGAACCACAAAAGAAGCGCGTATTCTCGGAAAAGTGGTTGCAGGAGGTGAGCTGGCTTCAAACAAATGATGAACGCACAGAGATGTGGTGCAGAATGTGCCGTGAAAATCCCACTCTAGCGGACAAAAACAGTGCTTTTTATATGGACGCAAACGGGCGTTGCAACTTCTTATCTGGTGCGCGCGTCTTTTATTTTGACAGCGAATGCGCACATGCGGACCACTTATGTGCACCCGTGTAAATAACATAATGTTCTGCCGGGTGTGTTGTTGGTTTTCTCTCGATTTCTGAATCGACAAGCGCCTTTGTTACTGGGACCAGTCATTTTAAGAAAGGCCCCGATTAGAAGCCATGAGAAATGCAAGAAATGCATTATTGCTCAGTCTGCAATATCTTTCCCAGAACAAAAACCAATTGCAAATAACATACTAAAAATAAACCTGAAAAATCTGTTTAGAACAGCGTACTATGTTGCAAAGAGTGAACTACCACTGGCAAAATTTAGCAGTCTTTGCAAACTTCAAAAAGCAAATGGCCTAGATCTTGGTTCCACTTGTTTCTTACCCGTGACTTCAGCGGAAATTTCAAATTCAGGATCTGACACAGACTGATTCATGTCCTACACAGTTCTTACAAGTTCATAGAAATTTCTGTTCAATTAGAACCAAGTATTTGAGTTGATGATTGTAATTTTTATACAATGTTGTAATTTGTTTTTCAACAATTTTTGGATTAATGTTTTGTTTCCTTTACAATATTATACTTTAATGTATAATATTGTAAAGGAAACAAAACAGGAAACAAAACATCAATCAAAAAATTGCTCTCTTTTTTACTTACATTTATTTTGGGCTACCAAAAACTGAAGAGTCCCTGCCCGAAGGGCTACCAGGGATTTTGAAATTTTGAGAGCCCTGAGATATATTTATTTTTTTAATTACTTTTGTTTCAGCAACATTAAATTTAAAAACTGTACTTTTGAGTTAAAATATATATTTATAATTTTAATAAATGACAAATTAAAAAGGCATGAACATTTTTTTGTATCGAAAAAATATCGAACCATGACACCAAAGTATCGAACTGAACCGAACCGTGAATTTTGTGTATCGTTGCACCCCTAATAGATATATATAAACATGTGGTCTTTTTGAGCTTTTCTTTAATTACTAAAGAAAGACACAAAGCTAAACAAAAAAAGCAAAATTAATCAATGTTTCAACACCCTATAATGATATGAAATATTTATATAAGCAGTCGTACACAAAATTGGTAGACAGCTGTTTTATGTATAATTCATTATATTGTCCATATAATGGTACACTTGTAGTAAAATAAACCTTATCACTACATATCACAAGCATATCTCTACCAAGCACAACAAGATTTATGTCATACTTTGTGCTACACTGAGCAGAGTCTTCATAACATGTAGCTATATCTCTCATGGTCAATATAAATAGAAAATCTACAAGGAATAAGATTGCAGGTATAAAGCAAGGCAAACATTGTGTAAGCTATTAAAACATCTCGTGGCATGAAATAACTAAAGTGCTTAAGCTGTACAACTGGGATACTTTAAATACAGATTATCATTAGTTGGATACATTTAATTTCAATTTTTAAAAATGAATTCTTTCGCTTTAGGAAGTATTAGATGTGAAAATTTGTTTTTCTTATTTTGGTTAAAGTTTGAAAGATGAAAATAATGGCTAAAAAAATCAGTAAGAATGTTCTCTAAAGTTTGTTAGAGAGTTTACTCCTTTTCTCCTTCACAAAATTCAATGTTTCAATGTGGAGCTGTCACAAACGGGAGGAAATCTCTGCCAACTGACTTACTGTTAATTGATTTCGTATGATATTAATACCATTCCATGTCAGTGTTTTGGGGTAAATCTTCTGCTACCATTACAAACATTAAAGGTGAAATAGCATATCTTTGTCTTATCTCCCCTTTTGATTTCAAACCTTGACCTAAATGTACTAAGCCATCTATTACATTCTGATTAACTTGAGGAACATATGTCTGCAACCAAAGCGAGGCAAGTTTTTATTATGAAAAGTTGATCAACACAAAGGCTTTATAAAAATCCATAATTAAAATAAATCCCCCTTCATTAAAAAAAGCACTGTAGTCAAGCAGGTCTAAAACAAAGAAGGAGAAGGTGTTCTGGACACACTTCACTGTATGGTTGGACTTTAGTCCTGTGTCAAACTGAATGAATCACGTCACATCCTGTAAGAGAAACTAGCTGTTTCCCTATGTGAAAGAGAAAAGGAAAAAGCTTAACAAGAGGAAGCACTCTCTCTGTCTGTTGGCTTTTTGGCTCACATCTCTGAGAATCTGCCTGGTTTTGTAATCCAGAGTCGACCATGAAGTTCCGTGTGCAGCAGACTTTCTGCTTCTTGATGTCCGTTTTATTCCTCTGTGTTGTTGCAGACCTTCAGGGTGAGTAGGTGAAAACAGTTCTTTGCAAAATGACCTTTGTCACAACACTTAAGTTACGTGTAATTTATGCTTTTGTGTTTGTGTATCGTACAGGCAGTGCATGTTTTTATTACACGAGTCTCTCTTTGAAAAATATCTGCATAAATCTGGCAGCTGCAATCAATCATCCCTGAGTGGTATTATGGCAGTAATAATTATAATAAAAACAGAAGCAATTCGGACCACACTGTTAATTTCATTACACTGTAGCTGTATATTAGACATGATTTAAAATAAAATGAACATAAGGTTAACTTTACGTTGCACCTGCACTTTGTTCAAAGGTGAAAGATTGGAGATAACCAGGCTAGGTGTGCTGATAGGAGAGGATTGAAGATAACTTTTCAGTAGGACAGGGTGCAAGTGTTATTAAGCAAATTTCTTTTTTGCTGACTTCATGCTGTTAAAGAATAAATGGAGTATTGCAGTGACTGTGAATAAACAGAAACAGATCTCATGCTCAACTCTGCTTTTTTACCAGGATAATTGTAGACACCACCCAACAAAGAATGCTTATGGTAAAAATAAATAAATGAATTAGCAAGTAGCCTTTTTCAAATTAATGATGACATATCACAGCTGGTTAGATTATTTAAATGTCTGGTTTAAACCAAAACATTATCATTTAGTGCTTTAGTTAGCGCCCTCACTATAAAGATGGGGATTAATTGTCCACAGCAAAAGCTAAACTTTTCCCTTGATTTCTAAAAGTATTGACTTTACTTACACAAGTGACCAGTTAATAAACTTTCTGACTTTTTTCTCTTTTGATCACCTACATGATATAGTGAACTCTGAGTTTTAGTTCTTTCACATGACTTCATATGACTGTATCACATATAGTCTTCATAAAAATAAGGTACTGCCAGGATTCAAATATTGAATATTTTGAGGAATTTAGTTATAATTTTTAAGTGCTTTTTCTCTAAGTATTTTTAAACCATTCATCAAATTGTTGACTAGTTTTTCTTTTGATGACGTTACCAGAACCAGATATTGCATATTTTGAGAAATTTGGTATGTCTGTTATAATTTCAAAGCACGTTTGAATGGAAGATTTAATTTTTTTAATTATAAAGTTTTATGTTATGATTCTCACTGATTTCTAATATCCTGACAGCACCTGTAGTCCACACGGGGCTCGGGAGCCTGAAAGGTGAGTATGTGAGTGTGAAAGGGAAGGAGACTGGCGTCCATGCCTACCTGGGTGTCCCATTTGCCAAGCCACCCCTCGGCCCTTCCTTGAGACTGGCTCCACCTCAGCCTGCAGAAGAATGGGAAGGAGTAAGAGATGCCACTAAACAGCCACCAATGTAAGAAATGTGAACTTCAACATACTTGGAGGAATTATTGGCTTTATTTGTAAAATTAGCATTGTCTCTCTTTAAGGTGCATTCAGTCTAAAGAAGCTGTTTTGGATCTGGTTGATAAACTCGGTGGACTGCTGGCAGAAATACCAGACATCTCTGAAGACTGTCTTTACCTCAACATTTACGCTCCTGCAAACAGAGCTAAAAATGCCAAGCTCCCAGTAAGAACCTTTTGCTGTAGATTATGAGGGATGCCTAATCACAGTCTCAATAAAGAGACCCATCTTCAGAACTCAATTGTACATTTTATCATCTAAAATGTAAACTTAAGTGTTTTTGTTTGTTTAACGTTTACATTTATGAAGATTAGTTATTGTAGCTTGACTGAGACTCCAAAAGATCCTCTAATCTTTGACAGAATGCTCTTTTATTGTTCTGCCCAGGTCATGGTCTGGATTCATGGTGGGGGCTTTGCGCTGGGATCAGCTTCAACATATGATGGCTCTGCCTTGGCTGCTTACCAGGACGTGGTTGTGGTTCTGATCCAGTATCGCTTAGGACTTCTGGGTTTTCTCAGGTAAATAAACTCCATCCATCCATAATCTCTCCAACAGGTCTGCCCCGTGGCCTCCTCCTAGTGGAAGACTGTGAGTACATATCGCCTCAACCAGGAGGTGTCCAGGAGGCATCCTAATCAGATGTCTGAACCCCCTTAACTCAAACTCCTTTAGATGTGGAGCGGCTCTACTCTGAGCCCCTACCGAATGGCCAAACTCCTCACCCCATCTCTAAGAGAGAGGCCAGTCACCCTTGGGAGAAAGCTCATTGCCACAGCACCAATCTGTCTATAAAAATTATGAACAGAATCTGTGATAAATGCAGCCCTGGTGGAGTCCAGTACACATGAGGAACAATTCCGATTTATTGCCGGCATTGCAAACCAAGCGCTTGCAACAGTTGTATAAGGACAGAATGAATAAAAACAACGGGACTGATACCCCATACTCCTGAAGCATCTCACACAAGATCTACTCTTACAGACACAATCAAATGCCTTCTCCAAGTCCACACAACAAATGTAGGCTGGTTGGGTGAACTCCCATACACCCCACCATATCCTTGAGATGATAAAGAGCTGTGTTGCGCACCCAGGAGGAAAACCACATTGTTTCTCCTGTACTAGAGGTTTGACTAACTCACAGACTCCTCTTTCCAGCAGCCTGGCATAGGATTTTCTGTGGAGGCTGAGGAGTGCGATTCCCATATAATTGAGCACACCCTCTTATCCCCCTTCTTGAAGATGGGAAGCACAACCCAGGTCTGCCAATTCAGAGGTACAGCCCCAGATCTCAACGCAACACTGTAGAGGCATCTCAACCAAGATAGCCCTACAACATCGGAACTCAGGGTGAACCTCATCCACCCCAGGGGCCCTACCACCAAGGAGTTGTTTAACTGCTTCAGTAACCTCGCTCCTGGTTTTAAGATAAGATAAGATAAGATAACCTTTATTAGTCCCACACGTGGGAAATTTGTTTTGTCACAGCAGGAAGTGGACAGTGCAAAAGTTATGAGGCAAAAATTAGAATACAATAAGAATAAATACAGTACACAACTGTACAGAATAGAATAAAATAAAATACTATATACAGTAGAATAAAATAAAATAAATATACAATAAGATAAAAATAGAATACAAATACAAATACTATATACAACTGAGTAAAAATACAACGATGACAGAAAGGATTATTGCACTTAGTATTATTGCATATGTATGGATGTGTGTGCTTGATCAGTTAAAGTCTTTATTATGGAGTCTGACAGCAGTGGGGAGGAAAGACCTGCGAAATCTCTCCGTCCCACACCGTGGGTGCCGCAGTCTCCCACTGAAGGAGCTGCTCAGTGCTGTCACAGTCTGCTGCATGGGGTGGGAGATGTTGTCCATCAGGGATGACAGCTTAGCCGCCGTTCTCCTGTCACTCACCACCTCCACTGGGTCCAGAGGGCATCCTAGAACAGAGCTGGCCCTTCGGATCACCCTGTTCAGTCTCTTCCTGTCCCCAGCAGAGATGCTGCCGCCCCAGCAGACCACGCCATAAAAGATAGCAGAAGCCACAACAGAGTCATAGAATTTCTTCAGGAGTGGGCCCTCCACTGCATGAGTATCTTCAGTCGAAGTCAGCAACACTCCACCCACACTATACACAGTGTTGGTAAAGCTCCTGTCCAGGATACTGGTTCCAGAGCCCAAGATATGCATTGAGGTGAGCCTGACTTTATCTGTCTGGTACCTCTCAATCTCACACAATATCTCAGGCTCCTTCCCCAATACAGGCGACGTTTCATGTCTCCATCGCCAGCCTCAGTAGACAGGCATCGGTCTGCCAGTGTCTCCACCCTTGGCCACCACTGGCACACATTGCACCCGACCCCTACAGTGCCTCCAATCTCCCTTGTTCAGGCCGCCCCAAGCTGACCCCATGTGCTGAGGCCCAGCCCCCAGGTTCCCACCATCAGGTGCCATCCCCAAACCTGGCTCCAGGGTGGGGCCCCAGTAACCCACTCCCAGGCAGGGTAAACTGTTGGCTCACAGTGTATAAACATAGCTTAATAATTTTTTTTACTCCCTTACCCTGTCAGTCAGGTTCAACAAATATGTGGAAGTGGGATATGCTACTATTCCCCAAATGGACAAATGAGATCCAGTAGCGAGTTTCAGTAGTGACTTACTGGCAGGAGCTGGTAGTGCCAGCTGCTGCCAATAACCTACAATAAAAAACCTACAATAGAATTGTCTTGTGAAAAGATATTTCATTTAGGAAAAATACATTATGAAAATGGCATTTTGATCTATCAGCACTGGAGATGAGCACATTTCAGGGAACTTTGGCCTGCTGGACCAGGTTGAAGCTCTCAAGTGGATCCAGCAGCACATTCACAACTTTGGAGGAGACCCAGGATTAGTTACTATATTTGGAGAGTCTGCTGGTGGAGTGAGCGTGTCTCTTCTGGTAAGAATCTACAGTTAGAGGAACTTTATATAAACCTTTTCACTCTAGAACAAAAATTAATATGTGATGTGTTACTTGAATCACCAGCTCCTGTCACCACTGTCTGATGGGCTGTTTCACCGTGCTATTGCTGAGAGTGGCACAGCTGCAATGAATGTAGTTATGGCAAATGATCCTCTACCAATGGCGCAGGTTAATTATCCATATTCATCTTTTTTGGAGGGTTAAAAACATTTTTGTATCACAGAATAATGAGAATATTAAAATGGATTTGTTTTGACAAATATTTGACATTCATATTATACATTTCACCTCAGGCAGTTGCAAATGCATCTGGCTGCAGTCTTGAAAGCACAAAGAAGATCAGTGACTGCATGAGAAACCTTGATATTGATACTATAGTGGGTTTTACACAGGTGAGGTAATGGGTGCAAACATGATAGAGAATGATTATTATGTCTTCTACAATATTTCTTTGAAGCCTTTGATTTCTCCCTCAGCTCTGTTCATGCTATCACATCTTTCACTTTTGTACATTTTATTTTCTCAAGGATCCAAATTTGAGATTTCAAGTAAATGTTGATGGACATTTCCTGACTAAACCTGTGGATGAGCTGTTTCGTAAACATGAACTCCATGCTGTTCCATTCATGACTGGTGTCAATAATGATGAAGGTGGATGGATGCTTGCATCAGTAAGTGTCACAGGAACATGTAAATAAAAAGCTCCATGATCTCAATGTAGTTTGTTGTTGTTTTGTAATGTTGAAAAAAAAGTAATGTGGCTTGGTATTTCCTTAGTTTTTTGCTCCCCAAAACTGGACAGAAGGACTAGATCGAGAATTTCTTTTGAACATGGTTTCCTTCTTCTACCCCGACGTAAGGCAGACACCACTTGATGTTACAATATTACTGTCCCCGACCTGCTCGAGCTTCTTTGATTGATGTGTTGCTTATTTCTTTAAGCCTAAAGCAGCATTTATCAGAGATGTGATAGCTGATGAATATATCGGAAATGGTGACGACCGTGTGAAAAACAGAGATGGGTACACTGAGATGCTTGGAGATTTGTTTTTCACCATTCCAGCGATCAAAGCTGCTAATGCTCACAGAGGTAATTTAATTTGTTTAATAAAAGATTATACAAATCTGCCTAAAACCCAATACTTGATGTTTACTGTGACACACTTTCATTAACAAATATCACACACATTCGTCTAATTCCAGATGCAGGCGCTCCTGTATACCTGTATGAGTACCAACATCCTCCCAAATTCCTGCAGCAGAAAAGGCCGAGCTTTGTCGGGACTGACCATGCAGATGAAATTTTTACAGTTTTGGGATTTTGCTTCACAACTACCCATGTTAGGTTATCTGGTAAGGCTTTACAAAAACTCTACCTTAGTGCTCGATCTGTTTTGTTTTGTTGATTGAAAAATGTTTTGCAACATGATCGTTTTAGATCCGTGCCCTGAGGATGAAGAACAGTTGAGCAAGATCATGATGAGCTACTGGGGGAACTTTGCTCGCACAGGGTAGGAATTTCCAAATGTTGTAAATTTCACATTTCACACTTTTAATTGAATAACAAATGTATGTGTGTTTAGATCTCCTAATGGGCACAATCTTGTCCACTGGCCAAAGTATGGAGCAGAAGAAAAGTACCTGGCGATTGGTTTAAAAAAGCAGGTAACTGCTCAGCACCTGAAGAAGGAGCGCTTTGTCTTCCTGACTCAGACCGTCCCAGAGAAGATCAAACAGCATGAGGAAAATGCAGAACGCAGTGAGCTGTAGAAAACTCACATCTGGTCTCTGCTCCATCAATTTTAAAGTAATTACACTAAACCAGGGGTAGGCAAATTTAGGCCTCAAGTGCTGGTGTCCTGCAGGTTTTAGATGTGTCCTTGATCCAACACAGCTGATGCAAATGGTCAAATGGCCCCCTCAACATGTCTTAAAGTTCTTAGGAGGCCTGGTAATGAACTAATGGTTTGATTTAGGTGTGTTGACCCAGGGGGACTTCTAAAACCTGCAGGACACCAGCCCTTGAGGCCTGGAGTTGGCTACCGCTGGACTAAACCATAATTCCCTTATCAAAAGGTCTTGTGAGGACCATCCATATTCTAATATGATTTCTTTTTTTTCAATTAATTGAATCCAGGGTATCAGGGTATTTTAAATCTAGTACTGTGAACATACGTTTTGTAAAACATTTATAAAATAAAAAGTTTTGACAAACCAATTTTGTAGCATTTTGTTTGTTTGTGACCTGTGCTTCTTTTACCTGAAAACTTAGCACTCCATTCCCTCAAACATCCTATCAGATTAATTAGATAAAACGTTACTTTTTTGTCCAGTTATTTCAGTACCTTGCTCAAATATTTCCGCACCGCAAAAATGAAGGTGCATCAGCACAAAGACTGACAGACTCAAGAATAGTTTCTTCTCAAAAGCCACACTCAAGGTCACCTGGTCCAGCCCTAACTATATGCTTTAGCAAAAAGGAAAGTTTTAAGCCTAATCTTAAAAGTAGAGATAGTGTCTGTCTCCCAAATCCAAACTGGAAGCTGGTTCCACAGAAGAGGGGCCTGAAAGCTTTCCCTCCCATTCTACTTTTGAATACTCTAGGAAAAACAAGTAGGCCTGCAGTGCGAGAGCAAAGTGCTCTAATAGGGTGATATGGTACTACAAGGTTATTAAGATAAGATGGGGCCTGATTATTTAAGACCTTGTATGTGAGGAGCAGGATTTTGAATTCTGGATTTAACAGGAAGCCAATGAAGGGAAGCCAATACAGGAGAAATATGCTCTCTCTTTCTAGTCCCTGTCAGGACTCTTGCTGTAGCATTTTGGATTAGCTGAAGGCTTTTCAGGGAGTTTTTGGGACATCCTGATAATAATGAATTACAGTAGTCCAGCCTGGAAGTAATAAATGCATGAACTAGTTTTTTAGCGTCAGTGTCTAAATGGATATCAATTTTACTAAAAGTAGCTGTAGATAATATTACATCTGTGAGATGATTATTGTTAATTTTTTCTCTAATGATTAAAATTTTAATTGTGAAGAAGTTCATGAAGTCATTACTAGTTAATGATAAAGGGATGGTTGGCTCAATAGAGCTCTGACTTTTTGTCAGCCTGGCTACAGTGCTGAAGAGAAACCTGGGGTTGTTCTTATTTTCTTCAATCAGTGATGAATAGTAAGATGTTCTGGCTTTGTGGAGGGCTTTCTTATAAAGCAACAAACTATTTCTCCAGGATAAATGATGATCTTCTAAATTTGTGACACGCCATTTCCTCTCCAGTTTACGAGTCATCTGCTTTAGGCTACGTGTTTGAGAATTATACCACAGAGTCAAGTACTTCTGATTTGAGGCCTTAGTTTTCACAGGAGCTACAGTATCCAGAGTCGTACGTAGTGAGGAGGTAAAATTATTAACAAGATATGACTCATGACTCCTTCTGTGACTGCTATAAGGCCACAGATACTCTAAGAATGTTCACACTTCAATGTTAGACTTTTTCTACGGTCTGTATATCATATCATCTTGTCATAAGTCTTTAATATTGGAGGAATTACAGCAACCGCTCGCTTTTCCTCATGTTGTGAGGAAAAGGCTCCGATCAAACTGAGGCATGATTGTGATCATGTGTTAGGGTGGGGTCTGGTATAAAAGGTCATCTGCTTTAAAGACATAAATAAAAGTGTCTTATAAAAAGATGTTTCAGTCAAAAAAATGCATTTTGATCTATCAGCGCTGGAGATGAGCACATTTCAGGGAACTTTGGCCTGCTGGACCAGGTTGAAGCTCTCAAGTGGATCCAGCAGCACATTCACAACTTTGGAGGAGACCCAGGATTAGTTACTATATTTGGAGAGTCTGCTGGTGGAGTGAGCGTGTCTCTTCTGGTAAGAATCTACAGTTAGAGGAACTTTATATAAACCTTTTCACTCTAGAACAAAAATTAATATTTGATATGTTACTTGAATCACCAGCTCCTGTCACCACTGTCTGATGGGCTGTTTCATCGTGCCATTGCTGAGAGTGGCACAGCTGCTGTGGATACAGTTGTGGCAGATAATCCTCTACCAATGGCGCAGGTTAATTATCAATATTCTTCCTTTTTAGAGTGTGTTAAAAACATTTTTGTTGCAGAATAAGGTAACTCTGGCAATGGATTTGTTTTGACAAATATTTGACATTTCTATTTTATATCTGACCTCGGGCAGTTGCAAATGCATCTGGCTGCAGCCTTGAAAGCACAAAGAAGATCAGTGACTGCATGAGAAACCTTGATATTGATACTATGGTGGGTTTTACACAGGTGAGGTAATGGGTGCAAACATGATAGAGAATGATTATTATGTCTTCTACAATGTTTATTTGAAGATTTCCATTTCTCCCTCAGCTATGTTCATGCTATCACATCTTTCACTTTTGTACATTTTACTCTCTTAGGGATCCAAATTTGAGATTTCAAGTAAATGTTGATGGACATTTCCTGACTAAACCTGTGGATGAGCTGTTTCGTAAACATGAACTCCATGCTGTTCCATTCATGACTGGTGTCAATAATGATGAAGGTGGATGGATGCTTGCATCAGTAAGTGTTGTAGAAGCCAGTGAATAAAGAGCCCAGTGGTCACAAACAGAACTTATGCCAGCAATTGTGAAACTTTAATAGTGGCTTTGTATTTTTTTTAGTTTTTTGCTCCCCAAAACTGGACAGAAGGACTAGATCGGGAATTTCTTTTGAACATGGTTTCCTTCTTCTACCCCGACGTAAGGCAGACACCACTTGATGTTACAATATTACTGTCCCCGACCTGCTCGAGCTTCTTTGATTGATGTGTTGCTTA
Source organism: Maylandia zebra (assembly GCF_041146795.1). Taxonomy (NCBI): domain Eukaryota; kingdom Metazoa; phylum Chordata; class Actinopteri; order Cichliformes; family Cichlidae; genus Maylandia; species Maylandia zebra. The sequence goes on from NC_135173.1 coordinate 8,363,922, forward strand.
TTTCTTTAAGCCTAAAGCAGCATTTATCAGCGATGTGATAGCTGATGAATATATCGGAAATGGTGACGACCGTGTGAAAAACAGAGATGGGTACACTGAGATGCTTGGAGATTTTTTTTTTCACCATTCCAGCGATCAAAGCTGCTAATGCTCACAGAGGTAATTTAATTTGTTTAATAAAAGATTATACAAATCTGTTTAAAACCCAACACTTGATATTTACTGTTACATACATTCATTAACAAATATCACACACATTCGTCTAAGTATAGATGCAGGTGCTCCTGTATACCTGTATGAGTACCAACATCCTCCCAAATTCCTGCAGCAGAAAAGGCCGAGCTTTGTTGGGACTGACCATGCAGATGAAATGTTTACGGTTTTTGGACTTTGCTTCACAACTACCCATGTAAAATTAGCCAGTAAGAATTCTCTGTAAAAATCTCTGTCTCAACACAGTACTGCATTTGTTTTGTTTTCCCCGTGTTTGAAAAATATGTTTTGCAACATGATCGTTTTAGATCCGTGCCCTGAGAATGTGGAACAGTTGAGCAAAATCATGATGAGCTAATTGGGAACTTTGCTTGCACAGGGTAGGAATGTCCAACTATTGTACATTTCACACATTTAATAACTGAATAACAAATGTATATCTGTTCAGATCTCCTGATGGGAAAAACCTAGTCCACTGGCCAAAGTATGAAGCAGAAGAAAATACCTGGCGATTGGTTTAAAAAAGCAGGTAACTGCTCAGCACCTGAAGAAGGAGCGCTTTGTCTTCCTGACTCAGACCGTCCCAGAGAAGATCAAACAGCATGAGGAAAATGCAGAACGCAGCGATTTGTTGTCACATCTCTCTCTTTTGTCTTTTTTATAGTTTTAAAAAATAATCCAGCCCGTTCTCATTCCCGAGGCGTTGCAGCATCAGACCAAGCCATGATTCAGTTTTTAGATACTGCAAAATATTAGTTAGTATGGACCAACAGTGTCTCTTTACTAATCCTTATACTAAAATAAAATTAATATTAAGTCATGCTTATATTGTGTGTGTTTTTTTTAAATGTCAGTCTTACTGGATATACAATCCTAAACACAGATATGTAAAATAATCCTTTGCAATGACAACAGTAGTTTGATGATGGGTACACAATGCATTTTTTACATGTAACTGTGGAACTGAAATAAAATAGGAGTGAAAGGAGAAATCCTCCTTGTGGCTGATAGTTGAGTCCAGCTGTCTTGTATTACACTGATAGAAAGCAAAAGGCCTGCTTAAGATGAAATGAATTTAGTAAGTGGCCAAAACATGTTGAGATCCTTACTTACAAAAAAGTAAGGAAATTTGTGTTTGGTTTTGGTATCCAGAGGTGCAATAGTATCAGCATCAGCAAAGAATCTATTTCATTCAGTTTAGTTTTACTCAATACTTTTCAAATTATCCCCATCCCACCAGTTGGGCCCGCCCCAAAGAAACAATGGTTTATACTGACTGTGACAAAGAAAGTTAATTTATTTCACTGTATTGTGTAATACAGAATGTTGCGTAAACAGAAATTTATTAGGTTAGAATCAAAATGTAAATTATATAGATATTAGGGGTGCAACGATACTCGTATCGATATTGAACCGTTCGATACAGTGGTTTCGGTACGCATATGTATCGAACAATACAACATTTGTAATTTATTTTATCAACTTTCCTTCTGAGATGCTGTCTGTGTTGAGCGCTCAGTGAATCTGCGTTCGACTACTCCGCCTAGGCTGCACTGTCCAGCGCAGATCCACTGAGCGTTCAGCGCAGATCCACTGAGCGTTCAACACAGACAGCATCGTCAGAAGGAAGAGCGCAGGGCAAGCTAGCGAGACAGAAGTTAAGCTCTCCTTGCAACATGGCAAATTGAACCTCCCCCACCCTCATTCAGATCTGGCGTTTGGAATTATTTTGGTTTTCATGTGACGTATGACCCTGAAGGTAAGCACCTCGTGGACTAAAGTAAAACAGTATGTTGGATGTGCCACGCAATGCTCAATTACATGGGTGGGAATTAGTGTGTTAGCACAGTTAGCTCGTTAACGTGTTGGCCGTCTAGCCCCACGCAGGGGTAGCTCGTTAACGGAGATTTGCCATGTTGTGGCGTTAACATCATTTCAACGAGATTAACGCTGACAGCACTAGTGGGAACACAACGAATATGACTGCACATTTACGCCGACATCATCCTAGTGCAAAGACAAGCGGAAGCAGACAAAAACAACAAGCATGCATGCTACAAACTTTACCCGAGTCATTTAGACCGCCGTTAGCACATGATTCTCCTTATGGGGACCTGATATGTTTAATATTGTGGCGAGCTCAGACAAGGAGGAGACGGAGGTATCGTTTGGTCTTGCTTCCCGTGAGCTAGCCAGGGAGCACAGCCGTTTATTGACATCTGCAGAAGAACACTGCCGCTAGCTAACTGCTCAGCGCAGCAACCGCACAGCAACAACAACAACAACAACACACAGGGCGCCCTCTGACCCCGGAAGGACACACCGTCGCAGCGAAAAGGCGTCACCCGTCACTATGGCAACATAAACAAAACATAACTGTACAAACAGAACCCCGAACAGCCCTGACCCGCTACACAGCCCCCACCTAAGGGGTCAGTCGTCCCCGACGACCCCATTGCCCCACACAAAGTCCTGCAAATGTCCAGGTGCCTTCTTTTGGCGCACCGGCCGGTCACGACCGGCGGGGGAAAAGTCACTCGGGTCAGAACATGGGGTGCCACCATCATCCCACTTCTGACACCAATGTGGCGAGCTCAGACAACGAGGAGACGGATGTGTCGTTTGGTCTTGCTTCCCGTGAGCTAGCCAGGGAGCACAGCCGTTTATTGACATCTGCAGAAGAACACTGCCGCTAGCTAACTGCTCAGCGCGGCAACCGCACAACAACAACAACAACAACAACACACAGGGCGCCCTCTGACCCCGGAAGGACACACCGTCGCAGCGAGAGCGCGTCACCCGTCACTATGGCAACATAAACAAAACATAACTGTACAAACAGAACCCCGAACAGCCCTGACCCGCTACAATATGCTGCCGAGAATATAGCCCAGAAGAAGCGTATAGTATAGCTTTTATTTTGGAAAGAGCCATTTCTCTGTAATAAACTCTCTTTTCCAAAGATGAGTGATTCCTCAATCAGATACAGGTGTTACCGCGCCAGATCCGCGGCCCCGAACCGTAATAAGGAAACCTCTGGCAGTTACTTGAAGGTTCCGTAACTGACTCGTAGCCGGCAACAGCTTACTATACAGGTCAATTCCGCTAGCAAAAAGATCGAAGGAGGCGTAGGAAACTGCTTCACCGAACTTTATTTCTTCTCTAAGGCACGAACACCGCGTACAGTGGGCTGAAACAGTTTACTCACAGCGAGCATCGCCGACACAACTCTGGCTGTCGAGGGAGTTATTATATTCCTTTTATTTATTTATTTTCTTTTCGTCTCTTCTGTAGCTAACCGTTACTTTTCCCCTGCTCCGCTCTCTCTCTTTACACACACACCAGGCAGTCCCGCTACACACATCCCGAATACATTTCCCATCAGGCTTCATCCTTAAAGGGCCATGCCTGTAACACAGGGCTTGCAAAATCGCTAGCCCGACGTCCCGGGGCTAGCGATTTTTCCAGTCGTACTACCAAAATCTATCTCTGCCCTGCCCGTCGGGCTATTGTAGGAAGGAAAAATATATGTCAATGCTTTTGCATTCTTTCGGAAATGTAGCTGGGTAATTATGTCATTGGCATCGGTGAGCCACTGTCAATATGTGACATATTGAAATCGCGTTTGAATTTGCGCTTGTTTTTTGCTTTCACTTTACAAATGTCCAGGTGCCTTCTTTTGGTGCACCGGCCGGTCACGACCGGCGGGGGAAAAGTCACTCGGGTCAGAACATGGGGTGCCACCATCATCCCACTTCTGACACCAATGTGGCGAGCTCAGACAACGAGGAGACGGATGTGTCGTTTGGTCTTGCTTCCCGTGAGCTAGCCAGGGAGCACAGCCGTTTATTGACATCTGCAGAAGAACACTGCCGCTAGCTAACTGCTCAGCGCGCAACCGCACAGCAACAACAACACACAGGGCGCCCTCTGACCCCGGAAGGACACACCGTCGCAGCGAAAAGGCGTCACCCGTCACTATGGCAACATAAACAAAACATAACTGTACAAACAGAACCCCGAACAGCCCTGACCCGCTACAATATGCTGCCGAGAATATAGCCCAGAAGAAGCGTATAGTATAGCTTTTATTTTGGAAAGAGCCATTTCTCTGTAATAAACTCTCTTTTCCAAAGATGAGTGATTCCTCAATCAGATACAGGGCTTGCAAAATCGCTAGCCCGATGTCCCGGGGCTAGCGATTTTTTTCAGTCGGGCTACCAAAATCTATCTCTGCCCTGCCCATCGGGCTATTGTAGGAGGGAGAAATATATGTCAATGCTTTTGCATTCTTTCGGAAATGTAGCTGGGTAATTATGTCATTGGCATCGGTGAGCCACTGTCAATATGTGACATATTGAAATCGCATTTGAATTTGCGCTTGTTTTTTGCTTTCACTTTGCAATCGCGCGAACTGTGTATAGAGAGCGACAGCACTGATTGGTGAGTGATGATAATTTGCGCACCAATTCCTCTGACATCGTCTTATCAATCGTTAGCTTACTATGCAAACATGACAAGTGAAATCTCCCGCAGCAAGCTTAAACATGTGAGAGGTTGATCGTGCAGAGAATCGCTGACCGTTATGCGTGTGTGTGTAAAAGCAGCAGGATATATATTTTAGTTCTGCTGAGCCAAATAAGAGAGGTCAGGGTGAAGAAGTGACAGCCAAAGAAAAGCTTACCACAAAACGGAAAAGTTATGACAAATCAGACTATAAGGCAAAAAGAAAGTGCAGCTTTATGGTTTCATGGACAAAAGAATTTCTGTGGCTGCAATATGACGAGCTATATAACCGGGGCTGCACATAACTGGTCCGCAGGTGCGCATTCGCTGTCAAAAAACCCCCCAAAAACGCGCACAAGATATGAAGTTGCAACGCGTGTTTGCATACATAAGATTTTCTGGAGGAGGACAGACATTTGTTTAAAACTCTTAAAGATGTCGAAGAAGCTCCTTTAAGCAATTACTTTGGTGTTCTCTACCTCCAAAGAAATGTCAGAAGGAGTCCGAACCACAAAAGAAGCGCGTATTCTCGGAAAAGTGGTTGCAGGAGGTCAGTGCCGTAGCTCCGCAAACGCACATAACGCACACTGCGTAGGGCACCAAATGGCCGGTAGGGCACCAAAAAAATCAGGGTCGTAAAAAAAAAAAGTAAACCATATTAATACTATAAATATCATATGCATTAATATGGTTAAACAATAGAAAAGCAACATAAAACAATTTTCCCGAGAAAAGGGGTGAATCTGCTTTGTGCCCTGTCTCCAGTCTCCTCCTGGTGCCCCCCCACTCCCAGTGGTCTGTTCTATAATTGGTAAACACCTGTTTGAACATGGCCTCGAAACGGCAACAGGAGTCGGGAGCGGAGAAAAGAAAGAAGAAGAGGAAGCGTGATGAAACTCAGGCGTCGCCGGTAAGGCAATGTTTAAATAATAATAATAAAAAAAGTTCATTATTGTAGCCCTTGCTTGCACGCTCATGTCCGTCAACTCTGTGATAGCTCCTGTTAGCAGTGTTCATACTGTGTTAACAAATGTTGCAAATGATTGATGTTGGGTAGTTTGTTTACGTTGTGGATATGAATATAGAATGGACTACTAAAAGCAACTCATCATGGTCACTCAATTGACGGTTTTCAGATAACGTTAGCAATCGTGACTCACGATTGCTAACGTTATCGTGATTCGTGAGACTAGCATTTCCCTCCTCAGGTTGCTAGCTGGCTAACGTCATGCATGCTACTGATTAACCTTAACTTTGGGATAGGTCAGTGATGCAGTCAAGTATTATTATCAGATTAGACAAGATTACTTTGTATGTTGCTGCATTTCAGGATATCTATAAAGACGCATATCTTATTTATGCCATTGACGTCTGAACACATAAATAGTTCTCGTCTTTCTTTAGGTTCATAGATCAAGGGCGACATCTGTTGGTGAAACTGTAATATGAAACCTATATCTTCCAGTAATATAGATTTCCTACTTGCGCATTTATATCAAATTATGTACAGCATGTTTATATTGCCATTTGCCATTATGAAAATCTATACATGTAAAATATAGTTAGTAATTTTTAAATGTACCAGTGACTTACTTAATTTATTAGTCTTATAATGCAATCTTTCGTAGGCCTACTGTAGATTCAAAATTGTATTTCTGTAAAATCCCTGAATATTTTCTCTTGTATGCAGGGTCAATGCTTAAATATGTTCAAGGAGGATCTCAAGGACAGGATGAACCATCCAGTAGTAGTGCCATCCCTGGACATCAACCACCAGCCATTGTAGACCCTGCAACAATCCCTAGCCAAGAAGAACAAGAACCATCAACCACCAGTTCAGGTACAGTTCCATACACAAGTACCACTGAGAGTCCTGTCACTGAGAGACTATCAGAAAGTGACACTGTGGAGACATGTGTGCCCCCTTCAACCGATCCTGCTCTTTGGCCAGCTCACATTGTAGATGCTGATCGTGTTGAAATTGTGCGGAGAGGTCCTTTTAATGTCAGCTCTGATTTTAATTTTCCAAAGGGGCCTGATGGAAGAGCATTTCACACTAGCCTTAAGTTCAAAATTCTTCCCAATGGAGAAAAGGTTCACCGGAGCTGGTTAGTGTACTCACCGCAGAACAATGCTGTGTTCTGCTTTGCATGTAAGCTTTTCAGTGTGAAGGATATAAAGCTGAGTACAGAGGGCTTCAGTGACTGGTCGAACATCAACATCCGTTTGAGGGGTCATGAGTGTAGCCAAGACCACATACAGTGCATGCTTAAGTGGAGAGAACTGGACACACGGCTAAAGAAAAGCATGGCAATAGATCAACAGGAGTTGACCTTACTAGAGGCAGAAAGGAAAAAGTGGCGAGAGATTCTCAAACGATTACTCTCAATAACTCTCTCACTGGCTTCCAGAAATTTGTCTTTTAGGGGCTCTTCTGACTGTCTTTATGAGCCGGACAATGGCAACTTCTTGAAGGAAGTAGAGCTTATGGCAACATATGACCTTGTAATGGCAAATCACTTGGCCAACATAAAAGATGAAGGTTCCCACACACATTACCTCAGCCCTGAGACACAGAACGAACTAATTCAGATTATCTCTTCAGAAAAATTCCGCGCCATTGTGAAGCAAATCCAGTTGGCAAAATACTTCTCCATCATTCTTGACTGTACTCCAGATGTGAGTCACACTGAACAAATGTCAGTCATAGTACGCATTGTTTGTTTCCAAGCACAACCAGATATTAAAGAATACTTTCTTGGCTATATAAATGTGGAGCAAACAACTGGCCTTAACCTGTCCAATGTTGTCCTTGACAAGTTGAAGGAGCTTGGCATTCCATTTGAAAACTGTCGAGGACAGGCCTATGACAATGGGGCCAACATGAAGGGGAAGAAGCAAGGTGTTCAGGCCAGACTGCTACAATTAAACCCGAGAGCATTGTTTGTGCCTTGTGGAGCTCACACGATGAATCTGGTCATAGCTGATGCTGCCAAGTCCTCTCCAGATGCAACTGGCTACTTTGGGTATTTGCAGAAGTTGTTCAATTTCTTTTCCAGTGCCACCCAGCGATGGGCCATTTTAACAAAACATGTGAAATTGACACTTAAATCTTGGAGTGACGTTAGATGGGAAAGCAGGCTTCAAAGTGTAACTGCTGTCCGGAGTCAGACAAAAGAAGTGAGGGATGCTCTCCTGGAGGCCAGAGAAGCTGTAAGTGATGCAGTCGCAAAGGTGGAGGCTCAAGTGCTTGCTGAGGAAGTAGCCTCATTTCGATTTTTGATTTGCTCCATCGTGTGGTGTGAACTTCTTACAATCACAAACCAGGTGAACAAGTTACTACAGTCCAGCTCCATGCAGCTCGATGTTGCTGTCAGGCTCATTGACACTGCCAAAAGTAACCTCTCTAAATACAGACAGTCTGGGTTTGATGAGGCTGTGTCAGCTGCCAAAGAACTCTGTGAGGCCCTGAACATAGAACCACAGTTGAAGGAGAAAAGGCTCAGGAGCACAAAAAGGCAGTTTGCATATGAAGCTGTTGATGAGCCCCTCCATGATGCCCTTAAAAAGCTTGAGGTCACATTTTTCAATTGTGTTGTGGACTCTGCTTTAATCTCCCTACAGGAGAGGTTTGAGACCATGAATCAAGTGAAGGAGAAATATGGAGTGCTGCTTGATTTCAGCAAAGTGAATGGGATGTCCAAGGAGGATTTAAAAAAACACTGCACTGAAGTACAGAAGACACTGACAGATAAGGGAGTAGCTGACATTGATGGACCTGAGATGATGCAGGAAATCATCAACCTTCCTCAGCTGCCACCACAGACGTCTGCTTTGGAAATGCTGTCATTTTTACATGACAATCAGCTTCAAGAGGTATATCCCAATCTGTGGATTGCTCTGCGTATTGCACTGACCCTGCCTGTCACAGTTGCCTCTGCTGAGCGAAGCTTTTCAAAGCTCAAACTCATTAAAACGTACCTGCGTTCATCAATGGGGCAGGAACGTTTAAGTGGTCTGGCTGTTATCAGCATCAATGGTGACGTGGCTCAGAAGCTATCATATGATGACCTTATAGCTGATTTTGCAACCAGAAAATGCAGGCGTGTGCCTCTCTAGGCCCTAGAGAGGCACACCACGCCTGCATTTTCTGGTTGTCAGAGTATGCCCTAGAGTCTAGGGCATACTCTGACAACGAATTGTAAAAATGTTTAACATAGTTACTTAAGGAATGTGGCTTTTGTGTTCAAATTCTTATTTTTCTTATTTAAGTTTCTTATTTAAATTCTATTGTGAAACTATTTGTAAATATATTAATAATAATACTATTATATTATATATATTATTTTTTTATAAAAAAAATTACACATTATTGCCAGGCTCTTTGTTCTTGTTCCAATGTTCAATTTTTGTTTCAGTATTTATTTGTAACAGTATTTTTAACCTCCTTTAACCTTATTTATTTGTTTAACTGTCATGTTTGTTGTTATTTAATTAAACAAATTCCACTGAGAAATTCAAAAGTATTAATGTTTTTTTTTTTTTTTTCTTTCAGTGGCGGGGAGGGCACCATAAAGCATTTGTGCTTAGGGCACCCAAATGGCTAGCAACGGCCCTGCAGGAGGTGAGCTGGCTTCAAACAAATGATGAACGCACAGAGATGTGGTGCAGAATGTGCCGTGAAAATCCCACTCTAGCGGACAAAAACAGTGCTTTTTATATGGACGCAAACGGGCGTTGCAACTTCTTATCTGGTGCGCGCGTCTTTTATTTTGACAGCGAATGCGCACATGCGGACCACTTATGTGCACCCGTGTAAATAACATAATGTTCTGCCGGGTGTGTTGTTGGTTTTCTCTCGATTTCTGAATCGACAAGCGCCTTTGTTACTGGGACCAGTCATTTTAAGAAAGGCCCCCATTAGAAGCCATGAGAAATGCAAGAAATGCATTATTGCTCAGTCTGCAATATCTTTCCCAGAACAAAAACCAATTGCAAATAACATACTAAAAATAAACCTGAAAAATCTGTTTAGAACAGCGTACTATGTTGCAAAGAGTGAACTACCACTGGCAAAATTTAGCAGTCTTTGCAAACTTCAAAAAGCAAATGGCCTAGATCTTGGTTCCACTTGTCTCTTACCCGTGACTTCAGCGGAAATTTCAAATTCAGGATCTGACACAGACTGATTCATGTCCTACACAGTTCTTACAAGTTCATAGAAATTTCTGTTCAATTAGAACCAAGTATTTGAGTTGATGATTGTAATTTTTATACAATGTTGTAATTTGTTTTTCAACAATTTTTGGATTAATGTTTTGTTTCCTTTACAATATTATACTTTAATGTATAATATTGTAAAGGAAACAAAACAGGAAACAAAACATCAATCAAAAAATTGCTCTCTTTTTTACTTACATTTATTTTGGGCTACCAAAAACTGAAGAGTCCCTGCCCGAAGGGCTACCAGGGATTTTGAAATTTTGAGAGCCCTGAGATATATTTATTTTTTTAATTACTTTTGTTTCAGCAACATTAAATTTAAAAACTGTACTTTTGAGTTAAAATATATATTTATAATTTTAATAAATGACAAATTAAAAAGGCATGAACATTTTTTTGTATCGAAAAAATATCGAACCGTGACACCAAAGTATCGAACCGAACCGAACCGTGAATTTTGTGTATCGTTGCACCCCTAATAGATATATATAAACATGTGGTCTTTTTGAGCTTTTCTTTAATTACTAAAGAAAGACACAAAGCTAAACAAAAAAAGAAAAATTAATCAATGTTTCAACACCCTATAATGATATGAAATATTTATATAAGCAGTCGTACACAAAATTGGTAGACAGCTGTTTTATGTATAATTCATTATATTGTCCATATAATGGTACACTTGTAGTAAAATAAACCTTATCACTACATATCACAAGCATATCTCTACCAAGCACAACAAGATTTATGTCATACTTTGTGCTACACTGAGCAGAGTCTTCATAACATGTAGCTATATCTCTCATGGTCAATATAAATAGAAAATCTACAAGGAATAAGATTGCAGGTATAAAGCAAGGCAAACATTGTGTAAGCTATTAAAACATCTCGTGGCATGAAATAACTAAAGTGCTTAAGCTGTACAACTGGGATACTTTAAATACAGATTATCATTAGTTGGATACATTTAATTTCAATTTTTAAAAATGAATTCTTTCGCTTTAGGAAGTATTAGGTGTGAAAATTTGTTTTTCTTATTTTGGTTAAAGTTTGAAAGAAGAAAATAATGGCTAAAAGAATCAGTAAGAATGTTCTCTAAAGTTTGTTAGAGAGTTTACTCCTTTTCTCCTTCACAAAATTCAATGTTTCAATGTGGAGCTGTCACAAACGGGAGGAAATCTCTGCCAACTGACTTAGTGTTAATTGATTTCGTATGATATTAATACCATTCCATGTCAGTGTTTTGGGGTAAATCTTCTGCTACCATTACAAACATTAAAGGTGAAATAGCACATCTTTGTCTTATCTCCCCTTTTGATTTCAAACCTTGACCTAAATGTACTAAGCCATCTATTACATTCTGATTAACTTGAGGAACATATGTCTGCAACCAAAGCGAGGCAAGTTTTTATTATGAAAAGTTGATCAACACAAAGGCTTTATAAAAATCCATAATTAAAATAAATCCCCCTTCATTAAAAAAAGCACTGTAGTCAAGCAGGTCTAAAACAAAGAAGGAGAAGGTGTTCTGGACACACTTCACTGTATGGTTGGACTTTAGTCCCGTGTCAAACTGAATGAATCACGTCACATCCTGTAAGAGAAACTAGCTGTTTCCCTATGTGAAAGAGAAAAGGAAAAAGCTTAACAAGAGGAAGCACTCTCTCTGTCTGTTGGCTTTTTGGCTCACATCTCTGAGAATCTGCCTGGTTTTGTAATCCAGAGTCGACCATGAAGTTCCGTGTGCAGCAGACTTTCTGCTTCTTGATGTCCGTTTTATTCCTCTGTGTTGTTGCAGACCTTCAGGGTGAGTAGGTGAAAACAGTTCTTTGCAAAATGACCTTTGTCACAACACTTAAGTTACGTGTAATTTATGCTTTTGTGTTTGTGTATCGTACAGGCAGTGCATGTTTTTATTACACGAGTCTCTCTTTGAAAAATATCTGCATAAATCTGGCAGCTGCAATCAATCATCCCTGAGTGGTATTATGGCAGTAATAATTATAATAAAAACAGAAGCAATTCGGACCACACTGTTAATTTCATTACACTGTAGCTGTATATTAGACATGATTTAAAATAAAATGAACATAAGGTTAACTTTACGTTGCACCTGCACTTTGTTCAAAGGTGAAAGATTGGAGATAACCAGGCTAGGTGTGCTGATAGGAGAGGATTGAAGATAACTTTTCAGTAGGACAGGGTGCAAGTGTTATTAAGCAAATTTCTTTTTTGCTGACTTCATGCTGTTAAAGAATAAATGGAGTATTGCAGTGACTGTGAATAAACAGAAACAGATCTCATGCTCAACTCTGCTTTTTTACCAGGATAATTGTAGACACCACCCAACAAAGAATGCTTATGGTAAAAATAAATAAATGAATTAGCAAGTAGCCTTTTTCAAATTAATGATGACATATCACAGCTGGTTAGATTATTTAAATGTCTGGTTTAAACCAAAACATTATCATTTAGTGCTTTAGTTAGCGCCCTCACTATAAAGATGGGGATTAATTGTCCACAGCAAAAGCTAAACTTTTCCCTTGATTTCTAAAAGTATTGACTTTACTTACACAAGTGACCAGTTAATAAACTTTCTGACTTTTTTCTCTTTTGATCACCTACATGATATAGTGAACTCTGAGTTTTAGTTCTTTCACATGACTTCATATGACTGTATCACATATAGTCTTCATAAAAATAAGGTACTGCCAGGATTCAAATATTGAATATTTTGAGGAATTTAGTTATAATTTTTAAGTGCTTTTTCTCTAAGTATTTTTAAACCATTCATCAAATTGTTGACTAGTTTTTCTTTTGATGACGTTACCAGAACCAGATATTGCATATTTTGAGAAATTTGGTATGTCTGTTATAATTTCAAAGCACGTTTGAATGGAAGATTTAATTTAATTTTTGTAAATATAACGTTTTATGTTATGATTCTCACTGATTTCTAATATCCTGACAGCACCTGTAGTCCGCACAAAGCTCGGGAGCCTGAAAGGTGAGTATGTGAGTGTGAAAGGGAAGGAGACTGGCGTCCATGCCTACCTGGGTGTCCCATTTGCCAAACCACCCCTCGGCCCTTCCTTGAGACTGGCTCCACCTCAGCCTGTAGGAGGATGGGAAGGAGTAAGAGATGCCACTAAACAGCCACCAATGTAAGAAACATGTGGTTCAACACACTTTGAGAAATGATTGGCTTTATTTGTATCATTAGCATTGTCTCTCTTTAAGGTGCATTCAGTCTAAAGAAACTGTTTTGGATCTGGTTGATAAACTCGGTAAAGCACTGGTGGAAATACCAGACATCTCTGAAGACTGTCTTTACCTCAACATTTACGCTCCTGCAAACAGAGCTAAAAATGCCAAGTTCCCAGTAAGAACCTTTTGCTGTAGATTATGAGGGATGCCTAATCACAATCTCAGTAAAGAGACCCATCTTCAGAACTCAATTGTACATTTTATCATCTAAAATGTAAACTTAAGTTTACATTACAGTTTTCTCTGTTTAAAGTTTAAATTCTTAAAGATTAGTTATTGTAGCTTGACTGAGACTCCAAAAGATCCTCTAATCTTTGACAGAATGCTCTTTTATTGTTCTGTCCAGGTCATGGTCTGGATTCATGGTGGGGGCTTTGCGCTGGGATCTGCTTCAATATATGATGGCTCTGCCTTGGCTGCTTACCAGGACGTGGTTGTGGTTCTGATCCAGTATCGCTTAGGACTTCTGGGTTTTCTCAGGTAAATAAACTCCATCCATCCATAATCTCTCCAACAGGTCTGCCCCGTGGCCTCCTCCTAGTGGAAGACTGTGAGTACATATCGCCTCAACCAGGAGGTGTCCAGGAGGCATCCTAATCAGATGTCTGAACCCCCTTAACTCAAACTCCTTTAGATGTGGAGCGGCTCTACTCTGAGCCCCTACCGAATGGCCAAACTCCTCACCCCATCTCTAAGAGAGAGGCCAGTCACCCTTGGGAGAAAGCTCATTGCCACAGCACCAATCTGTCTATAAAAATTATGAACAGAATCTGTGATAAATGCAGCCCTGGTGGAGTCCAGTACACATGAGGAACAATTCCGATTTATTGCCGGCATTGCAAACCAAGCGCTTGCAACAGTTGTAGAAGGACAGAATGAATAAAAACAATGGGACTGACCCCATACTCCTGAAGCATCTCACACAAGATCTACTCTTACAGACACAATCAAATGCCTTCTCCAAGTCCACACAACAAATGTAGGCTGGTTGGGTGAACTCCCATACACCCCACCATATCCTTGAGATGATAAAGAGCTGTGTTGCGCACCCAGGAGGAAAACCACATTGTTTCTCCTGTACTAGAGGTTTGACTAACTCACAGACTCCTCTTTCCAGCAGCCTGGCATAGGATTTTCTGTGGAGGCTGAGGAGTGCGATTCCCATATAATTGAGCACACCCTCTTATCCCCCTTCTTGAAGATGGGAAGCACAACCCAGGTCTGCCAATTCAGAGGTACAGCCCCAGATCTCAACGCAACACTGTAGAGGCATCTCAACCAAGATAGCCCTACAACATCCACATCATTAAGGAACTCAGGGTGAACCTCATCCACCCCAGGGGCCCTACCACCAAGGAGTTGTTTAACTGCTTCAGTAACCTCGCTCCTGGTTATGCATGAGTATCTTCAGTCGAAGTCAGCAACACTCCACCCACACTATACACAGTGTTGGTAAAGCTCCTGTCCAGGATACTGGTTCCAGAGCCCAAGATATGCATTGAGGTGAGCCTGACTTTATCTGTCTGGTACCTCTCAATCTCACACAATATCTCAGGCTCCTTCCCCAATACAGGCGACGTTTCATGTCTCCATCGCCAGCCTCAGTAGACAGGCATCGGTCTGCCAGTGTCTCCACCCTTGGCCACCACTGGCACACATTGCACCCGACCCCTACAGTGCCTCCAATCTCCCTTGTTCAGGCCGCCCCAAGCTGACCCCATGTGCTGAGGCCCAGCCCCCAGGTTCCCACCATCAGGTGCCATCCCCAAACCTGGCTCCAGGGTGGGGCCCCAGTAACCCACTCCCAGGCAGGGTAAACTGTTGGCTCACAGTGTATAAACATAGCTTAATAATTTTTTTTACTCCCTTACCCTGTCAGTCAGGTTCAACAAATATGTGGAAGTGGGATATGCTACTATTCCCCAAATGGACAAATGAGATCCAGTAGCGAGTTTCAGTAGTGACTTACTGGCAGGAGCTGGTAGTGCCAGCTGCTGCCAATAACCTACAATAAAAAACCTACAATAGAATTGTCTTGTGAAAAGATATTTCATTTAGGAAAAATACATTATAAAAATGGCATTTTGATCTATCAGCACTGGAGATGAGCACATTTCAGGGAACTTTGGCCTGCTGGACCAGGTTGAAGCTCTCAAGTGGATCCAGCAGCACATTCACAACTTTGGAGGAGACCCAGGATTAGTTACTATATTTGGAGAGTCTGCTGGTGGAGTGAGCGTGTCTCTTCTGGTAAGAATCTACAGTTAGAGGAACTTTATATAAACCTTTTCACTCTAGAACAAAAATTAATATTTGATGTGTTACTTGAATCACCAGCTCCTGTCACCACTGTCTGATGGGCTGTTTCACCGTGCTATTGCTGAGAGTGGCACAGCTGCAATGAATGTACTTATGGCAAATGATCCTCTACCAATGGCGCAGGTTAATTATCCATATTCATCTTTTTTGGAGGGTTAAAAACATTTTTGTATCACAGAATAATGAGAATATTAAAATGGATTTGTTTTGACAAATATTTGACATTCATATTATACATTTCACCTCAGGCAGTTGCAAATGCATCTGGCTGCAGTCTTGAAAGCACAAAGAAGATCAGTGACTGCATGAGAAACCTTGATATTGATACTATAGTGGGTTTTACACAGGTGAGGTAATGGGTGCAAACATGATAGAGAATGATTATTATGTCTTCTACAATATTTCTTTGAAGCCTTTGATTTCTCCCTCAGCTCTGTTCATGCTATCACATCTTTCACTTTAGTACATTTTATTTTCTCAAGGATCTAACATTAAGATTTCAAGTAAATGTTGATGGACATTTCCTGACTAAACCTGTGGATGAGCTGTTTCGTAAACATGAACTCCATGCTGTTCCATTCATGACTGGTGTCAATAATGATGAAGGTGGATGGATGCTTGCATCAGTAAGTGTCACAGGAACATGTAAATAAAAAGCTCCATGATCTCAATGTAGTTTGTTGTTGTTTTGTAATGTTGAAAAAAAAGTAAATTGGCTTGGTATTTCCTTAGTTTTTTGCTCCCCAAAACTGGACAGAAGGACTAGATCGGGAATTTCTTTTGAACATGGTTTCCTCCTTCTACCCCGACGTAAGGCAGACACCACTTAATGTTACAATATTACTGTCCCCGACCTGCTCGAGCTTCTTTGATTGATGTGTTGCTTATTTCTTTAAGCCTAAAGCAGCATTTATCAGCGATGTGATAGCTGATGAATATATCGGAAATGGTGACGACCGTGTGAAAAACAGAGATGGGTACACTGAGATGCTTGGAGATTTGTTTTTCACCATTCCAGCGATCAAAGCTGCTAATGCTCACAGAGGTAATTTAATTTGTTTAATGAAAGATTATACAAATCTGCCTAAAACCCAACACTTGATGTTTACTGTGACACACTTTCATTAACAAATATCACACACATTCGTCTAATTCCAGATGCAGGCGCTCCTGTATACCTGTATGAGTACCAACATCCTCCCAAATTCCTGCAGCAGAAAAGGCCGAGCTTTGTCGGGACTGACCATGCGGATGAAATTTTTACAGTTTTGGGATTTTGCTTCACAACTACCCATATTAGGTTACCCAGTAAGACTTTATAAAAACTCTGCCTTAGTGCTTGATCTGTTTTGTTTTGTTGATTGAAAAATGTTTTGCAACATGATCGTTTTAGATCCGTGCCCTGAGGATGAAGAACAGTTGAGCAAGATCATGATGAGCTACTGGGGGAACTTTGCTCGCACAGGGTAGGAATTTCCAAATGTTGTAAATTTCACATTTCACACTTTTAATAACTGAATAACAAATGTATGTGTGTTTAGATCTCCTAATGGGCACAACCTTGTCCACTGGCCAAAGTATGGAGCAGAAGAAAAGTACCTGGCGATTGGTTTAAAAAAGCAGGTAACTGCTCAGCACCTGAAGAAGGAGCGCTTTGTCTTCCTGACTCAGACCGTCCCAGAGAAGATCAAACAGCATGAGGAAAATGCAGAACGCAGCGAGCTGTAGAAAACTCACATCTGGTCTCTGCTCCATCAATTTTAAAGTAATTACACTAAACCAGGGGTATGCAAATTTAGGCCTCAAGTGCTGGTGTCCTGCAGGTTTTAGATGTGTCCTTGATCCAACACAGCTGATGCAAATGGTCAAATGACCCCCTCAGCATGTCTTGAAGTTCTTCAGAGGCCTGGTAATGAACTAATGATTTGATTTAGGTGTGTTGACCCAGGGGGACTTCTAAAACCTGCAGGACACCAGCCCTTGAGGCCTGGAGTTGGCTACCCCTGGACTAAACCATAATTCCCTTATCAAAAGGTCTTGTGAGGACCATCCATATTCTAATGTGATTTCTTTTTTTTTCAATTAATTGAATCCAGAGTATCAGGGTATTTTAAATCTAGTACTGTAAACACAAGTTTTGTAAAACATTTATAAAATAAAAAGTTTTGACAAACCAATTTTGCAGCATTTTGTTTGTTTGTGACCTGTGCTTCTTTTACCTGAAAACTTAGCACTCCATTCCCTCAAACATCCTATCAGATTAATTAGATAAAACTTTACTAATCCCTAAAGTGGGTTCTTCCCGGAAAATTCAGTTCAGTTTTTTCTTACATTTTCTCTTGTGTGCATTCAACCTTCAGAAGTCCTCCCAAGCAACTGTGGCAACACCTCTGTGTCTGTGTGGGTCATGAGAAATGCAATGCAAGCAAAAACAACTGCACTTGTATTAATTACTGTATCATAGTTCAAGAGCCTGTGACACAGCATGTGCTCATATGAATAAACTTGTAACCAAATTCACATTTTGAGCTTTTCAGACAGGCAGACGAAAAAAAAAAGGATTGCAAGAAAAAGTTGGTCATTACGATAGCGGCGAAACTTTTCTGGATTGAGTCCTGAATCGATCCTAAAGCTTAGACTTTAGATTGGACTTTAGTCCCGTGATGGTTTGGCGTCAAACTGAATGACAGCATATCTTGCTAGAGACACTATATTTTCCTCTTTGTGAAAGAGAAAAGAAGAAGCCTTCATATGAGGACGCACTTCCTATATCTCTTTGTTCTGCGCTCGGTTCTTGAAAAATCTGCAGAATTTAGCAATCCACAGAGCTGACCATGGAGTTGCATGCAAAGCACAATTTCTTCTTCTTTGTATCCGGTTTATTCCTCTGTGCTGCTGCAGAACTTCAGGGTAAGTAGGATAAAACTGTTCTTAGCAAAATGACCTTTGTAACATCTCCTAATTTCTGTGTAATGTGTGTGTTCTTTAAACCTAAGTGTGTGTGTGTTCCTTAAACCTACGTGTAGTGCATGTTTTTCTTCTTTTCCTTTTTTTTTGCACAGTCGCTTTTTGAAAAGCTTCTTTTTAAATCTGGCTGTAGTATCATCTTCAGTGGTATGATGGCTACAATAGTCATAATAAATGCTGATAATTAAACATCAACTTTTGTGTTCTAAGTCCAGGTGACTTTTTACCTACAAACTGTGTTCAAAGGTGAACGATAGCAAAGAACCAAGCATGTGAGACGACGGTTTTAAAAGACTGGACCGTGCAAATTTTAATTATTGTTATTATTTTCATTTTGCAAAAAAGACTGTTTTTAAAAAAAATCTTTCTGCTGACTTCATGCTGATAAGGAATAAATTGAGTATTGCAGCGACGGTGAATAAACAGAAACAGATTTCATGGTCAACTCTGCTTCTTTTTCAGGATCACAATACACAACAAAGGAAGTTTATGGCAAAAAAAAAAAATACAGAGCCATGTGAGCCAGTAGCTTTTTAAAAAAAATAAATAAATAAAAATGGTGTACCCATGGGAGATGGTAGTATGTCAGCATATATATATATATATATATATATATATATATATATATATATATATATATATATATATATATATATATATATATATATATATATATATATATATATATATATATATATAGATATATATAGATATATCTATATAGATCTATATAGATAGATAGCTTTTTTTTTTGCTAACTTCAGTGACTGTTAATAAACAGAAACAGATCTCATGGTCAACTCTGCTTCTTCACCAGGATCACTGTAGACACAACACACAACAAAGGAAGTTTATGGTAAACAAACAACAAAACAAAAAGCCATTTGAGCAAGTGGCTTTTTTCAAATAAATGATGAACTATCACACTTGCTCAGATTTTTTAAACCATTTTAAACCAAAATAATAAAAAAGCTTATTTAGTGTAATGGTGCTGTAGCTTAAGCAACTTAATCCACCAAATGGTCTGCATCAATAAATTAATTAAATTAGAATTTAATCAATATTAGGATAGGAATTAAATTGTCCACAGCAAAATATGAAATTGTATTCGTTTCCTGAATGTGGTTATCTCAAATCCTGAGGATTAATATAGTGGCGAACCAGAGTTTTCTTGATATTGAATTCATTTTCATAATTAACCAATTCATAAAATTCCATTCAGGCTGCTCATGTATTTGACTTAGTTATACAAACAGTATTGTAACACTGTTTTTTAACATGGCTTTATATGACTGTGTCACATGAAAAGTTCTATAAGGAGCAATTTTAAACTTGTCTGATAAACATAGTCTGCATAAAACTGAGCTATAGAGAGCAGTCAATTATTGCATGTTTTGAGCAAAATACTTTTCACTGGAAGATTTATTTTATTTTTAAAATATAGAATAGAATAGAATAGAATAGAATAATCCTTTAATTGTCCCACAATTAAAGGGGGACGATGTGAAGTTTTATGATAAGATTTTCAGTCATTTCTAATATCCTGACAGCACCTGTAGTCCACACAAAGCTCGGGAGCCTGAAAGGTGAGTATGTGAGTGTGAAAGGGAAGGAGACTGGCGTCCATGCCTACCTGGGTGTCCCATTTGCCAAACCACCCCTCGGCCCTTCCTTGAGACTGGCTCCACCTCAGCCTGCAGAAAGATGGGAAGGAGTAAGAGATGCCACTAAACAGCCACCAATGTAAGAAATGTGAACTTCAACATACTTGGAGGAATTATTGGCTTTATTTGTAAAATTAGCATTGTCTCTCTTTAAGGTGCATTCAGTCTAAAGAAGCTGTTTTGGATATGCTTAATAAACTCGGTGCACTGCTGGCAGAAGTACCAGACATCTCTGAAGACTGTCTTTACCTCAACATATACACTCCTGCTAAAAGAGCTAATAATGCCAAGCTCCCAGTAAGAATCTTTTGCTGTAGGTTTTGACTGTTGCCTAATCACAATCTCAATAAAGACACCATTCTTTAGAACTCAGTTGTTAATTGTATCATCTAAAATGTAAACTTGAGTGTTTTTGTTTGTTTAACATTTAAATTACTTTTTGTTATTAGTTATTAGATTAGTTATTGTAACTGACACTCCAAATGGTCCTCTAAGCTTTGAAGAAATGGTATTTTATTGTTCTGTCCAGGTCATGGTCTGGATTCATGGTGGGGGTTTTACGCTGGGATCAGCTTCAACATATGATGGCTCTCCCCTGGCTGCTTACCAGGATGTAGTTGTGGTTCTGATCCAGTATCGCTTGGGACTTCTGGGTTTTCTCAGGTAAATAAACTTCATCCACCCATAATCTCTCCAGCATGTCCTGGCTCTGCCTCAGGGCCTTCTCTCAGTGGGACACTGGGAGCCCAGGACACCTTACCCAGGAGGCGTCCAGGAGGCATTCTAGTCAGATGCCTAAACCACCTTAACTTGCTCCTTTTGATGTGGACGAGTAGTGGCTCTATTCTGAGCCCCTCCCGAATGGCCAAACCCCTTACCATATCTTTTAGGGAGAGGCCATCCACCCTTGGGAGAAGGCAGGTGTTGCAACACCAATCTGTCTGTCGATCTCCCACTTCCCTCTCCCCTTACTCATGAACCCTCCCCAGGCCTGGCTCCAGGGTGGGACCCCTGGAACCCTATCCCAAGCAGGGTAAAAGGTCACTCGATGTTTTAATCATAGGAATGTAAATGAACTCAAGTTTCCAAATTAGAACATACAATGAATTTGTTGTTCTGCTTTTTTATCTGATCTAATATGAAAAAGGATTTAAAGTTTGCTTTATTTATCATGTTGTATAAACATGCAATAGCTTGGTTTTTGATTGCCTTACCGTATCACTCAGCTTCAACAAATATGTGGAAGTGGCATATGCAGTTACTGCCCAACTGCACAAATGGGGTCCAGTAGTATCAGAATCCTGGCACTACTATCTGCTGCCAATAGCACTGGACTTTCTGTTGAATTTCAAGATCAACCTCAGGGTGAAATTGGCCACCTTCGGCACTACTTTATTCAATTTCACCTTGAAAGTTCTTGAAATCATTTTAGAGCTAATAGTCACAACTTTTTCTATTATTTATACACTGTCACTAAACTAAAAAAAAACTCACGTTTTTTTCTAAAAAGATTCACGCACCTCAATCCCAGATTAGTTCTAATACATGTTGTTGGAGTGATTTTGTTAAAAGTTGTCATTGTTGTGTTTAAAACTGTAAACCTTGTCCTGAACTGCATGTTCAGATATTTTTCTGTTCCTCCCCTACATGTTTGCTATTAGCAAACTGCAGGCACATTCCATGTAAAGGTTCTGGTTTCCTTATTTGGTAAGGAATGTTCACTTCCCGACCTTTAGGGGCTCACCTATGCTTGTATGTAGCCATATATGGGGTGGGGTCAGATGACCCTTTTATGACTAAAAATGCGGTTAAAACGGTTGTAACCAGGAAGTCACGTATACAAAGACATATACACAAAGTGTTAGGAAGATTACTTTTAAAATGTATTCAACGACAGATTACAGAACACATGCCTCAAAAAATGTATTTTCTAACGTATTCCGTTACGTTACTCAGTGAGAGTAACGTATTCTGAATACTTTGGATTACTTAATATATTATCAAGCTTTTTACAACTACATGAATGTACTATTGCTGTGTGATTTATTACTATTACTGAAGGTTACTCACCATACCCATAGCAACTAGATTTTAAATCTTAATATAAAATGAGTAAACGTAGGGTGGACATTAGGTAAGGCTGCACTTTTTGCAGCGAGCTCGTGTAGAAAACTATTCTGCGCATATATAAAACAGGTTCGCGGCTCCAAACCGAACCGTCTGGCTAATATGTCGAGTTTCGTGTTGAGCTCGTAGCCGAAAACTAGTTTTACTTTGTTGTCTGGGTCAACTTTTCTAGCGAGAGACAGAGAGAGGCGTTGAAAGGCTGCTCCAACGGAACACAGCGTACAGTCGAGTCTTAATAGCTTACTTACAACTGGGCTCGTCAGGAACTCTTTTTGGCTGCAGTGGTTATTGTTATATTTACTCTTCCAGCTCCTGTTTCTGCTCGGTGACAACTCATACTTTTCCACTCTCCTGTAATTTTAAAAAATACTTCCTCATGTCATTATGAGACGCGAGATTGAGACACAGGCATTTGAGCCTCTTAATGCGTGTTTTGTTTGGGTTTCCACCGGCGTGGAATTACCAAAAATGGAGAGGGCATAGTCTAACATATGAAGCAGGAAAAGACCGCTGTGTAATCCCTTTATTTGAACAAAGTAACTGTATTCTAAATACCACCTTTTTAAACGGTAACTGTAACGGAATACAGTTACTCATATTTTGTATTTTAAATACGTAACGGCGGTACATGTATTACGTTACTCCCCCAACACTGCAGCCACATACTAACACATACACACACGTGCACTCACATGCTCACACGTGCATGCACACACACAGTGCCTCAGCTTTTACGACACATCATATGGGTTTTACAATGGGGGATTGTGTAACTGTGTTCACTAAATAAAAAGGCTGCAAGGGGAGGCTGGAATTTGGAATTGTCTGGGATCAGGTGAGGAGCTTGAAGCTCTGGATCCTGACCGGACCAGCTACCCTTGCGCAAGTGAAAGCCGATTGAGCTCTGGTTGTCTTGCTTTGTTCATTGAGATAAGTCTCTGAGCCAGCGAGGCTTGCGAGTGCAGACCTAACACATGTGTCCTCACAGATGCTTTAAACACATGGATAAAAGTCTCTTGTGAAAAGATGTTTCAATCAGGGAAAATACATTATAAAAATGGCAATTTGTTCTATCAGCACTGGAGATGAGCACATTTCAGGGAACTTTGGAATGCAGGACCAGGTTGAAGCTCTCAAGTGGATCCAGCAGCACATTCACAACTTTGGAGGAGACCCAGGATTAGTTACTATATTTGGAGAGTCTGCTGGTGGAGTGAGCGTGTCTCTTCTGGTAAGAATCTACAGTTAGAGGAACTTTATATAAACTTTTTCACTCTAAAAAAAATAAAATAATATGTGATGTGTTACTTGAATCACCAGCTCCTGTCACCACTGTCTGATGGGCTGTTTCACCGTGCTATTGCTGAGAGTGGCACAGCTGCAATGAATGTACTTGTTGCAAATAATCCTCTTCCAATTGCCAAGGTCTTTTTGGAGGCTTAATAACATTTCTGTTGCAGATTAATGAGTATATTGCAATTGAGTTCTTTTCCTAAATATTTGACATTTATATTTGACATTTCACCTCAGGCAGTTGCAAATGCATCTGGCTGCAGTCTTGAAAGCACAAAGAAGATCAGTGACTGCATGAGAAACCTTGATATTGATACTATAGTGGGTTTTACACAGGTGAGGTAATGGGTGAATACCTGATAGAAATAGCTGAATATGATTATTATGTCTTCTACAATATTTCTTTGAAGCCTTTGATTTCTCCCTCAGCTCTGTTCATGCTATCACATCTTTCACTTTAGTACATTTTATTTTCTCAAGGATCTAACATTAAGATTTCAAGTAAATGTTGATGGACATTTCCTGACTAAACCTGTGGATGAGCTGTTTCGTAAACATGAACTCCATGCTGTTCCATTCATGACTGGTGTCAATAATGATGAAGGTGGATGGATGCTTGCATCAGTAAGTGTCACAGGAACATGTAAATAAAAAGCTCCATGATCTCAATGTAGTTTGTTGTTGTTTTGTAATGTTGAAAAAAAAGTAATTTGGCTTGGTATTTCCTTAGTTTTTTGCTCCCCAAAACTGGACAGAAGGACTAGATCGGGAATTTCTTTTGAACATGGTTTCCTTCTTCTACCCCGACGTAAGGCAGACACTACTTAATGTTACAATATTACTGTCCCCGACCTGCTCGAGCTTCTTTGATTGATGTGCTGCTTATTTCTTTAAGCCTAAAGCAGCATTTATCAGAGATGTGATAGCTGATGAATATATCGGAAATGGTGACGACCGTGTGAAAAACAGAGATGGGTACACTGAGATGCTTGGAGATTTGTTTTTCACCATTCCAGCGATCAAAGCTGCTAATGCTCACAGAGGTAATTTAATTTGTTTAATGAAAGATTATACAAATCTGCCTAAAACCCAACACTTGATATTTACTGTTACATACATTCATTAACAAATATCACACACATTCATCAAATTCTAGATGCAGGCGCTCCTGTATACCTGTATGAGTACCAACATCCTCCCAAATTCCTGCAGCAGAAAAGACTGAGCTTTGTTGGGAGTGACCACGGAGATGAAATTTTTATAGTTTTGGGATTTTGCTTCACAACTACCCATGTTAGGTTACCCGGTAAGACTTTATAAAAACTCTGCCTTACTGCTCAATCTATTTTGTTTTGTTGATTGAAAAGTGTTTTGCAACATGATCGTTTTAGATCCGTGCCCTGAGGATGAAGAACAGTTGAGCAAGATCATGATGAGCTACTGGGGGAACTTTGCTCGCACAGGGTAGGAATTTCCAAATGTTGTAAATTTCACACTTTTAATAACTGAATAACAAATGTATGTGTGTTTAGATCTCCTGATGGGCACAACCTTGTCCACTGGCCAAAGTATGGAGCAGAAGAAAAGTACCTGGCGATTGGTTTAAAAAAGCAGGTAACTGCTCAGCACCTGAAGAAGGAGCGCTTTGTCTTCCTGACTCAGACCGTCCCAGAGAAGATCAAACAGCATGAGGAAAATGCAGAACGCAACGAGCTGTAGAAAACTCACATCTGGTCTCTGCTCCATCAGTTTTAAAGTAATTACACTAAACCATAATTCCCTTATATAAAGGTCTTGTGAAGATTATCCATATTCTAATATACAATGAATATTTTGGCATTTTCTTTTAATGGAATCCCTGATTTTGTTTTTCAAAGAAAAAAATGTCATTCTTACATTTTCACAAAACTGTGAATAGACTGTCCAGTAGGATGAAAGTATTAACAATAACTGCCAATCTCAAGTCACCTGCGTGTTACCAGGGTATTTTAAATCTGGCACTGTAAAAATAGGTTTTGCAAAATGATAAAACATTTATAAAATGAAAAGATTTGACAAACCAATATTGCAGCACTTTGTTTGTCTGTGACCTTTGCTAGTATTACCTGAAAACTTACCACTCCATTCCCTCAAATATCCTTTGAGATGCAACATGCGTTTTTTCATATTTTTTTCTTACATTTTCTCTTGTGTGCATTCAACCTTCAGAAGTCCTCCCGAGCAACTGTGTCAACACCTCTGTGTCTGTGTGGGTCATGAGAAATGCAATGCAAGCAAAAACAACTGCACTTGTATTAATTACTGTATCATAGTTCAAGAGCCTGTGACACAAGCATGCGCTCATATGAATAAACTTGTAACCAAATTCACATTTTGAGCTTTTCAGACAGGCAGACGAAAAAAAGGATTGCAAGACAAAGTTGTGAATTAGCGGCGAAGTAGGCGGGACATCCGAAGCAGAAAGTGTTCTGGAAGTGAGTCCTGAAGTGAATCTAAAGCTTAGACTGTAGATTGGACTTTAGTCCCGTTATGGTTTGGCGTCAAACTGAATGACGTCATATCTTGCTGGAGACACTACCCTTTCCTCTTTGTCAAAGAGAAAAGAAGAAACCTTCATATGAGGACGCACTTCCTCTGTCTCTTTGTTCTGCGCTTCTTGAAAAATCCGCGGAGTTTCGCAATCCACAGAGCTGACCATGGAGTTGCATGCAAAGCACAATTTCTTCTTCTTGGTATCCGCTTCATTCCTCTGTGCTGTTGTTGTTGCAGATCTTCAGGGTAAGTAGGATAAAACAGTTCTTAGCAAAATGGTCTTTGTGACATCTCCTAATTTCTGTGTAATGCGTGTGTTCCTTAAACCTACATGTAGTACATGTTTTTCTTTTCCTTTTTTTGCACGAGTTGCTTTTTGAAAAACTAGTGTTTAAATCTGACAATATTAATCAATCAGTAATCAACGGTATTATGGCAGCAATAGTCATTTTAAAAGCTGATAATTAAACATCAACTTTTGTGTTCTAAGTCCAGGTGACATTTTACCTGCAAAGGCTATTCACTCTGTTCAAAGGTGAACGATAGCAAAGAACCTATGGAACTCCAAAGTGTTCAAAATTAAATAAATAAATAGGTCAAGATGAAATAAATAACTATGTGAATAAATAAGACACAGATATGTAATGTGAGAATGATATTGTGAAATAATGGAACACATTTTGAAAAAAATGTTCATTATTGTGAAATATATTGCATTCTGCTATATAAATTTACTTATTATTGTGAAATATTATTTCATGGTCATTATTTTTCACAATAACAGAGATTATTCCTGAGGCATTTTATTTATTTCCAGCCGTTTTTAGTCCAAAATGACCTTTTTTCAAAGTCAGTCTTTATTTCAAAATCCCGTTTTTCCCGATGGTCTATTTATTTCATAATGCGACTTTTCAGCAGAATGACTTTGTCTGTCAATCAATGTAAGTGGGCTGGACCTTTGCACCTATTGGCTTATCGTTTACCATCGACTAGTTTTCCTGGATACCGGCTCCGCGGACGGCTACTGCAGCTAGCAACAGCGTGCTAGGTCAAAAGTCACGGAGGATGGCGGACTGGTGTGAACTTCAGCCAGTTCTGCTCATTTAAGCAAATCAGATAGAGAGGGATCATTTACCTGTAGATACTGTTTTGAGTCGTTTAGATGTTTCTGAAATGCTTGGGGTGATAATTGCTCTTCAAGATGTTCGCATCGATGACAGCATTGTCAAAGGTTTAAGATCAATTCAGCACCGTGTTCGTTTGGAATACGCCGAGGAAGAACAGTCTTCAAATGTTGGCCGTCCACGTCTAGAAATCCCGGTGCAGCACTCAGGACTTTAGTGCTGTCCGGGATAATCGTCGGGGTAATTGCCGATACATTTTCTGTGTCTCCGAGCACAATTAGGAGGAAAATGACGGAGGATGGTCTAAGGTAAGTTTATGCTGTAATTGAGCACCTGTGTGATTCTGTACACAGCATTGTTTAGGTGTTGACCTTAATTATGACGTTTGACAATGAATTATTATCGCTTGCTTTTTTTTGTTACTGTCTAAACTAAGTGGGGCAGCTACGGCTAAAGCTATCGGCGCCATCTCGGCGTTGAGACACGTTTAGCAGTGTTAGCTGTTAGTGTGTTAACTCGGAGACTGGGGTCAGTGGAGCCTGTAGGAACCTTTTACACAGAGAGTAGACCCACCAGCTTTCCACAGTCTACTTACTTATCACATCTTGTTAGACAACAGGGTCATTAGTGCTTTAAATAGTACATAGTTGAATGTTTCATTGCTGTTTGCAGTTGATTGTTCTCTGATAACGCATAACAAGGTTGATGTTAAATAGCGAGTTTATTGAAATGGTTTTGTCTATTTCAGCAGCATTATAGATATCATACTTTCTCTGGTGTCTTCGGTAAAGCTAAAACAAGAATACATTTACATCCTTGGTTCTTTCAGCATTAATTGGAAAACTTTGAGATTTGCTGTGCGCCTCCCAAGCCATTCTCTTTTATCCCACCTGTCAGGTATAGATGGCAATACTTTAAACAAAGTTAAATTTGTTATACCTGAAGAGAACCAATCCTGACCTAGAATGGGTGAATGAATAATTAGTTGGTAGCCAATGCCTAAGCAACTCACATAGGCCCTGACAGACTCAATAAGTCCATCTAGGAACAGCTGCAGGAAACACCTCTTCAGTTTAGATTTAAAACATGTGCATGCTCTTTCAGGTTGATGAGGATTATGGTGTGGACTGGACAGGACAACATAATCGCTGCCCATCAAATGAGATCACCATTCCTGAGATTCAGCTCCCAGATGCACTGAATGAACAAGACCCTGCTGTGCTACCAATACTTCAAAATCACTTGTAGAAAGACATTATTACATTTAATCAGTTTCTATGTCAGGAGGAGTTTTTTTTTTTTTTTAAATTTCTACAGCTTTGTAGCTAATACTGACTCAAAACAGCATAACCAATTTCATTTTCAACAAAACAGTGAGTGGCTATAAAACAGGATTTGTTTTATACAGCTGTCACTTTAATGATATTCATTTCTTGGTTGGATATACAGTACATGTCAACTCTGAGCAGATTTAATACAATGAACACAGTACAGTAGTGTAACATCTTAATTCAAATAATTTTTTCTAGAAATTTTTTTGTATCAGTAGCGAGTATAAACAAAACATATTGTGTAATTTATAATGTACAGTGAACAACTGATTTTGATATCTGAACTCTTCATCAGTTTATATTAAAAAGCCATAAATGCACACCTGTACTCTGTATTTTTCACTGTCAAGTGTATTAAAAAGAACTAGAACTCACTAGATTGTCCGTTTCTTTGAACACCGAGTACAGTAATGTGATGCAAGAAAGAAGAAATGGTCTAATTTTACCATGTGGTTATGGAATCAATCGTAAACCAGACCAAAACCTGAGTCAGTAGAGTTGAGACACACCTGAATGTCCATTAGAAATGACTCATAGGTACAGTAGTGTGCAGGAAGACGTAGTACTTCAAAACCGGTGGAAGACTTTGGAAGATTGCTGTTGACCACTTCCACAGTCATTTCTCGGCAAGACTTCCCATCCTGTCCAAAACTTGATGAGGGCTTTTTGTTGTGCACAAGATGCTGCAACAGAAGATTGTTTTAAACTATAATGACATCCTATATTCATTATTTTGAATCTTTTATGGAGAAATACCATAAAAGATGACCACTTACATACAGGGCACCAGACATTTTTGCCCCACTCAAATTGCTGTTGTAGCTTTTATAGATATTTTTATGTTAACAAAGCTAAAAGTAGTCTACATACAATTCTAGTGCAACTGATAATGCCACCACTCTTATGTATTGCATGGAGCAAATAACAAAACAAAATTATACTATAGCGTAGAGCTGGGCGATAGAACGATAACGATATGTATTGCGAAATAACTTTTTCTCAATAGAAAAATTAAACTATTGCGATAGACCTCACCGCTCTTGTCCTTTTTATAAAAAAATAAATAAAAATAAATATCGTGATATGAAAAAATCTCATATCGCCCAGCTCTACTATAGTGTACTTTGTTAATGACCCAAGATCACTGGACTGTATGTAATTTACCAAAGTGTAATCAGAGAAAACCAATGGCAAAATACCTATCGCAGCAGACTTACCATTTTCAATGAAGGACCGAAGGTAACCTGCCACTCTGCATTTATCCTCGAGAGCATTCCTCTTCTTCCTCATCTTCATCTTCTGTGGCAGGCCACAGTCATTTTATAGCTTTACTTATCTTGTAGTCTTAAGAGCATCAGCAACATTAGGTGTATTTTTATTAAATGTAACCCAGCTGTTCAACTAACCCACGCATACAAAACAGTATATTGGTGTTTTGTGTCAACAATTAATGTTCATCCTTCATAAATTAACCAAATAGCTTTACTATTCAGATGTTAAAAGATGTGACCTGACCTTACCTCACAACAGGGAGCAGTCTCTGATTCCCTTGGTAAGAAAGGAGGAATGATGTCTGATCTTTCTGTCAGAAGCGGCCATACCATGGTTTCCTTAAGCCCTTTCCTCAGCTGCTTGACTTGACGACTTGTTTGTGTTATGACCTACAACGGTGAGACCAAACCAAAACTGAAGTTGGAGTCTGTAAAGTGACACACACTTTAAATGTTAAATATTTAAAGAACATCCACTGTACTAGTAAAAGCATTTTCAAATTATACCCACTTACAAAATCACTACGTTGAACTAAAATTGCTTTCTTTTCTTTCACATAGATTACTTGTCTTCCATATTAGCACAGAAGATAAGCCACTTTAAAACAGTCATGAATAACTATTACCTACAACAATGTAAATAGTAATACAGACATTAACCCAGAAGACAATTATTTTCTCTTACCTAATTTATAGAATTCTTTGCTATGATAAAAAACAGTATTAAAAAAAATCTGTGACTAAACTGATTAAAAAGCTCATTTTTGCCAGACAGACAGACTAACCAAGCAATAATAACATATCGTTACTTACCCTGAACAGCGTTTCGTGGAGCTAGCTGTGATAGCGTTAGCATTTGCTAACGTTAACACTGTGCGGTTGTGATGAGAACTTGGACCAGGGACCACTTCATCTCCAGTACACTGCTGCAATACGCAGACTGAGGTGAAGACGTTCAATCTAAGCGGTTAGCAAGTTCTCTGAGTAACTCAGAAACGGACTTGTTTCCTGCAGCCATGCCCTTCACAAGAATTGATACACCTGTAACGTTATTCGCGCCCAGTGTTTTGCATTTGTCGGTGCCTTAAGTTTATTTTGAGCTGCATACTGCCGCCAGCTGCATAGGAGATGCATTGCACCATATGTCTGAGTAAAGGAGCAACCAATCACACAACTGGCTCCGCCCTGTCTTTCTTGATTGACAGACAAAGTCATTCTGCTGAAAAGTCGCATTATGAAATAAATAGACCATCGGGAAAAACGGGATTTTGAAATAAAGACTGACTTTGAAAAAAGGTCATTTTGGACTAAAAACGGCTGGAAATAAATAAAATGCCTCAGGAATAATCTCTGTTATTGTGAAAAATAATGACCATGAAATAATATTTCACAATAATAAGAAAATTTATATAGCAGAATGTAATATGTTTCACAATAATGAGCATTGTTTTCAAAATGTGTTCCATTATTTCACAATATCATTCTCACATTACATATCTGTGTCTTATTTATTCACATAGTTATTTATTTCATCTTGACCTATTTATTTATTTAATTTTGAACACTTTGGAGTTCCATAATAACCAAGCATGTGAGACGACGGTTTTAAAAGACTGGACCGTGCAAATTTTAATTATTGTTATTATTTTCATTTTGCAAAAAAGGCTGTTTTTAAAAAAAATCTTTCTGCTGACTTCATGCTGATAAGGAATAAATTGAGTATTGCAGCGACGGTGAATAAACAGAAACAGATTTCATGGTCAACTCTGCTTCTTTTTCAGGATCACAATACACAACAAAGGAAGTTTATGGCAAAAAAAAAAATAATACAGAGCCATGTGAGCCAGTAGCTTTTTAAAAAAAAAAAAAAAAAAAAAAAATGATGAAGTATCACAGCCCTGCGACAGACTGGCGACCTGTCCAGGGTGTACCCTGCCTCTCGCCCTATGACAGCTGGGATAGGCTCCAGCACCCCCCGCGACCCTGAAAAGGATAAGCGGAAGCGAATGGATGGATGGATGGGTGGATGAAGTATCACACTTGGTCAGATTATTTAAACCACTTATACCAACAAACAAAATAATCATAATAAAAATGCTCGTGTAGTGTAAATGGCAATGTACACCTGTGCAGTGTTGGGGAGTAACGGAATACATGTACCGCCGTTACGTATTTAGAATACAAAATATGAGTAACTGTATTCCGTTACAGTTACCGTTTAAAAAGGTGGTATTCAGAATACAGTTACTTTGTTGAAATAAATGGATTACACTGCGGTACTTTCCTGTTTCATTTTGTCGCGGGTCAGGACTGTTTGGGTTTTGTTTGACAGCTACGTTCTTTCGTTCCAGGCGGCAGCGTTACGGTTGCCATGGTTACAGGGCGACGCTCTCTCTCTCTCTGCGACTGTGTGTTTCCTGGGTGAGAGAGCGCCTTTTCGTTGTTGTGCTAAGCTAACAGGCAGAATGCTACAAGCATAGCTCTAAAGAATGTAGCATCATGGGCAGTATAGTCCGTGTTGCAGGGAGAATGCACTGCCATACACGTTATGTGTCTGTGAGCGCGAGGAGGGAGAAAAAGGCGAGTGGAAAGGTACGAGTTGCCGTCGAGGAAAAACGGGAGCTGGAAGCATGTAAATATAATAATAACCACTGCAGCCAAGAAGAGTGCCTGACGAGCCCAGTTGTAAGTAAGCTATTAAGACTCGACTGTACACCGTGTTCGTGTTTTCCTCCGAAAACAATAAGTTCCGTTGGAGCAGTCTTTCAACGCCTCTCTCTGTCTCTCGCAAGAAAAATTGACCCACACAACAAAGTAAAGCTATTTTTCGGCTATGAGCCGACAGGGACCCCGCCGTATTAGTCAGAGGTCCCTTTACTACAGTTCGGAGTCGCGGACCTTCAGTAATAGTAATAAATCACACAGCAATAGTACATTCACGTTGTTGTAAAAAGCACGATAATATATTAAGTAATCCAAAGTATTCAGAATACGTTACTCTCATTGAGTAACGTAACGGAATAAGTTACAGAATACATTTTGGGGCATGTATTCTGTAACGGAATACATTTTAAAAGTAACCTTCCCAACACTGCACCTGTGTGGCAGGATGTTGGACCTAAACAAGGCACTCAAACACGGGATGTTAACCGAAAACGGCAGCTTTATTCCTGGAAATATATGGGCTCAAATTGTGGTCATAAATATTTTGTACTTGTAAATGAAATGCGTAGTTATGAACTGAGTTTTGTAACCTTGTAAACAAAAATATCTGAAATTTTTATGTTTGTGCATCTATAGATTAGAATTTGTGTGTGTGTAAAAGAAGATTTACACAAGTTACATTTTTTTTGGTTAAGGTCTGGTTACAGATACAAAGCAAAAAACTCTGAGCTCATGTACCGTGCTTGTGTGTGACTTTCAAATTAGAAGTACGAATTTTGACCCAATTTTTTCTTCCTTTCAGCTGATTGGTCAATGTTGTGTCAATCACAAACTTAACAATCCAATCAGAGAACAGATGGGTTTGGCTGTGGAGGGGTGCTTTACTGACCTCCAGGTCTTCGCACCACGAAGGAAAACATGCTATGCGTGTCTGAGTTTGGTGAATTTTTTGTCACAGGTCTTCATGCTAATACGGGGAGCTTCAGAGCCTTTTCAAATTTTCAAATACCCAGTGGACCTTGGGGGGGGGGGGGGGAGTAGTGTTGTGGAAATGACACACTCTTCACTAGTTGGGATAGTTACAAAGCTTTCTTTTTTATGAATGAGCGATTCATGTTTTTATTGAACATTTGAAGATAATACAACACAAACTCTTGTAGAGGTTATAATGTCAGAGAGAGACATGTTTTGAAAAGACAAGCAGGTTCTAGTGATGGGATTTCCGGCTCTTTTTAGAGAACCGGCTCTTTCGGCTCGGCTCACTAAAAAGAGCCGGGTCTTTCGACTCCCAACCGGATCTTCAGATTGTTTTGTTGCTTAAATTAATTTGTTATTAACAACAATATAAAATTATGCACAGAATGAATTACTAATGTAAAAAAAAAACGTGGTTTTATTTATATATGTTTATAAATAAATATATACGGTGGCCCCTAGAGACAAAGCACGTACAAACTCCAAAATGCATTTCTAGCGTTAACTGAACTTCCAAAACAGAGCTACCTAGATCACTAAAATTACACAATTGAAAGCATATGTGTATTGTTTGTGTATTTATACACAGGCACTCATATATATTCAAATAATTGAAAAGTAAATTTCATTTACCTGTTACTACCACACACCAAATCCGGTCGTCGGTACTTC
Source organism: Maylandia zebra (assembly GCF_041146795.1). Lineage (NCBI taxonomy): Eukaryota > Metazoa > Chordata > Actinopteri > Cichliformes > Cichlidae > Maylandia > Maylandia zebra. Next base: position 8,398,067 of record NC_135173.1, read on the forward strand.
CTGACTTGTGTAGCCAGTAGGTAACAAAAGCTCAACACTGCGCCTAGCATCCTGGAGCACTTCTGTTGTGTTTGTATGTGCTTCGGAGATTGTACGTGCTATGGAGTTTTTACGTGTTATGGAGTTTTTACGTGCTTCGGGGTTTGTACATGTACACCACCACCATCAACTTTGCTAAATTACTAATGAAAAACATCGACCAGGCTGCAATTGAGCAGCAATGTCCATCCAACTCTTTTCACAGTTGTTGTGGTCGTGATAATTTTGTGAGGCCATATTGAAATGCTCAGATGAGCTTGCCAAAGTTTTTCAAGTTGTGCCTCTATCGCCCGTGTCCAGATCACACGCTGCACTGTCGTGCTACTACGTCTTTCCACTTTCGTTTCTGTTTGTGTGTGTGCAGTGTGAGAGGCTGCGTTGACACCCTCACGAGGGGCGACAGGATTTCGAACAGGTTTGATTTTCTTGTGACCATTGATGATCGGGACCTGGTTGTGAGGTGTTAGTCGCTTCTCGTTACCAAATGTATACTACACAACACACGATTAAGGCGAAATTCAGGCCCATCCCCAAAACGGTCGCACGACTGAAAAACGGCTCAAAATGGGCCAGAAATTGTACAGTGTGTGCCCAGCTTTAGTTAGCCATGAGTGCCTCCGTTGTGAAAGGGTCTTTATTCTGCTCAGTGTGACTCACAGCAATGGTCCCTGGTCAGCCCTGACTTTGTGTTAAAGTCATACTAAAGTAAAATATCTGGTGCTATACCAGATATTTCTGGTATAGCACAAAATTATCCTTTCAACAGTTATTGAAAGTTAAGAGACCTAGTTTGTATGAACCTTATGGGATATTCATATAGAGATCCTCCAGCTTCAAACTGTATTACCCTTCCAGGACCTGAAGCTCAGTAAAGCACCCCTTCAAACACAATCTGTTCTCTGATTGGAATGTTAAATTTGTGATTGACATGACATTGACCAATCAGCTGAAAGAAAGAAAAATAAAGTCAAAATTCAAACTAGTAAGTTGAAACTCACACAGCCAAAGAACTTGAGCACAGAGTTCTACACATAGCTTATGGCTTTGTATCTGTAACCAGACCTTAACATAAAAAATTTGTAACTTGTGTAAATCTTTTTTACATACACACAAATTCTCATGTATAGATGCAAAAACATAAAAATTTCAGATATTTTTGTTTACAAGGTTACAAAACTCAGTTCACAACTATGCATCTGATTTAAAAATACAAAATATTTATGACCACAATTTGAGCCCTTAGGAAATAATTCTACAGGTTTACAGAAAAGCCAATTGAAAACAAGAAATAAGAAAGCTAGGAATTTCCTAGGCGCACTGAGGTAACAAAAAGCAAAGAGGGTGTACAACGCGACAACGGACAGAGGAAAACACAGGGTTAAAATACACAAGGGAGTAACGAGTGAATGGGAAACAGGAGGGACACACATCTGGAACTAATCAGATATAATGAGACAAAGGGCAAGCAAAGCTCAAAACAATGAGACTATTAAAGTAAAACAGGAAACACAAGACAGGCAAGAAGACACAGACTTGACAAGGTGGCACAGCTGACTGGGAAGAGACAGGGAACATGGGACACGGGAACAGAAACTAAACACAGGTTAAGATGAAAACTGATGGAGGGAGAACTAAAATTACTGAGAGCTTGAGAAAAAGGATAACCAAAACCAAGAACAATAATAAACAAGTAATGTTAAACCAAAAAAAACCAAACACTGCCATGACAGTAAATGTGCATTATAACAGGCATGTCTCTGTAGCTGTAGCTCGATCAATAATTCTTTTTAAATATAAAGTTTTAGGTTAAGATTTTCAGTCATTTCTAATATCCTGACAGCACCTGTAGTCCACACGGGGCTCGGGAGCCTGAAAGGTGAGTATGTGAGTGTGAAAGGGAAGGAGACTGGCGTCCATGCCTACCTGGGTGTCCCATTTGCCAAGCCACCCCTTGGCCCTTCCTTGAGACTGGCTCCACCTCAGCCTGCAGAAGAATGGGAAGGAGTAAGAGATGCCACTAAACAGCCACCAATGTAAGAAATGTGAACTTCAACATACGTGGAGGAATTATTGGCTTTATTTGTAAAATTAGCATTGTCTCTCTTTAAGGTGCATTCAGTCTAAAGAAGCTGTTTTGGATCTGGTTGATAAACTCGGTGGACTGCTGGCAGAAATACCAGACATCTCTGAAGACTGTCTTTACCTCAACATTTACACTCCTGCAAAAAGAGCTAATAATGCCAAGCTCCCAGTAAGAATCTTTTGCTGTAGGTTTTGAGGGATGCCAAAACACAATCTCAGTAAAGACACCCATCTTTAGAACTCAATTGCACATTTTATCATCTAAAATGTAAACTTAAGTTTACATTACAGTTTTCTCTGTTTAAAGTTTAAATTCTTAAAGATTAGTTATTGTAGCTTGACTGAGACTCCAAAAGATCCTCTAATCTTTGATGGAATGCTCTTTTATTGTTCTGTCCAGGTCATGGTCTGGATTCATGGTGGGGGCTTTACGCTGGGATCAGCTTCAACATATGATGGCTCTGCCTTGGCTGCTTACCAGGACGTGGTTGTGGTTCTGATCCAGTATCGCTTGGGACTTCTGGGTTTTCTCAGGTAAATAAACTCCATCCATCCATAATCTCTCCAACGGGTCGGCCCCGTGGCCTCCTTCCAGTGGAACACTGGGAGCCCAGAACTCCTCACCAAGGAGGCATCCAGGAGGCATCTAGTAGATGCCTAAACCACCTTAACTGGCTCCTTTTGATCTGGAAGAAGAGTGCTCTGAGCCCCTCCTGAATGTCCAAACTCCTCACCCCATCTCTAAGAGAGAGGCCAGTCACCCTTGGGAGAAAGCTCATTGTCACAGCACCAATCTGTCCATAAAAATTATGAACAGAATCTGTGATAAAGGGCAACCCTGGTGGAGTCCAGCACCCCCGAGGAACAATTACGATTTATTGTCAGCAATGCAAACCAAGCTCTTGCAACAGTTGTATAAGGACAGAATGAACCATGACAATGGGCCTCACACCCCCATACTACTGAAGCATCTCACAGAAGAATACTCTGAAGGACTTAACTGAAGGCCTTCTCCAAGTCAACACAACACATGTAGGCTGCTTGGGCAAACTGCGATAGACCCTCAAATATCCTCGAGAGAACAAAGAGCTGTGTTCCGCACCCGGGAGGAGCGGGAGGAAAAGCACATTGTTCCTCCAGTACTAGCAGTTCGACTAATTGACACACTCTCTATTCCAGAACCCTGGCATAAAATTTCCTGTGGAGGATGAGGAGTGTGATCCCCATATAATTGGAACAGACTGTCTTATCCCCCCTTCTGGAAGATGGGAAGCACAACCCAGGTCTGCCAGTCTAGTGGTATGGCCCCTGATCTCCCCGCAACATTGTAGAGACGTGTCAACCAAGACAGTCCTACAATATCCATTGCCTTACAGAACTCAAGGCGAACCTCATCCACTCCAGGGGCCCTGCCACCAAGGAGTTGTTTAACTGCTTCAGTGAACTCTCCCCTGGTTAAGCATTAGGTGCCCCACTTGTCGCCAGACTCTGCTCCTGCTACAGGAGACATGTCAGTGAGAGAAAGGAGGTCCTGTTTCCTTTTGCCGCCTGACAATATCCTCAGTTGAAATCAGCAGCACTCCACCAGCACTTTACACAATGTCGGTAAAGCACCCCTTTCCCCTCCTGAGTTGCCTGATAGTGTTCCAGAATTGCTCCAATAAGATCTGAGTCTTTTTTCATGGCCTTATTAAATTCCTCTCACACAAGTTTTTACTAGACTCTCCAGAAGACTGGTTCTAGAGCCAAAGACACACCTTCAGGTGAGCCTGACTATATCTAGGCAGTACCTCTCAACCTCCCACACTAACTGAAACTTCTTCTCCGCCAGAAAGGTGACATTCCATGTCTCCATCACCAGCTTTAGTAGTGGGCATCAGTCTCCCAGGGTCTCCATCCTTGATCGCCACTGGCACACACTGTACCCAACCCCTACGGTGCCTCCCATCTCCCTTGTTCAAGCATTGGGGCCATAGTAACCCTTTCCCAGGCCTGGTAAATTGTTCCCTCGATGTTGGACCCATGGAAATATAAATGAACTCAAGTTATGAAAGTAGAACATACTATGGTTTTGTTTTTCTGTGTTTTTATCTGATTTTATAAGACAAAAAATTGAAAGTTTGCTTTATTTATCACAAGGTATAAACATAGCTTGGTAAATTTTTTACTGCCTTACCGTGTCACTCAGCTTCAGCAAATATGTGGAAGTGGCATATGCAGCTACTGCCCAACTGGACAAACAGAATGCAAAAGTGGTTTTCAGAATCCTCTACTAGCTGCTGTCAATAACACATGAATAGAAGTGTCTTGTAAAAAGATGTTTCAATCAGGGAAAATACATTATAAAAATAACATTTTGTTCTATCAGCACTGGAGATGAGCACATTTCAGGGAACTTTGGCCTCCTGGACCAGGTTGAAGCTCTCAAGTGGATCCAGCAGCACATTCACAACTTTGGAGGAGACCCAGGATTAGTTACTATATTTGGAGAGTCTGCTGGTGGAGTGAGCGTGTCTCTTCTGGTAATCTACAGTCAAAGGAACTTTAAATAAACCTTTTCACTCTAGAACAAAAATTAATATGTGATGTGTTACTTGAATCACCAGCTCCTGTCACCACTGTCTGATGGGCTGTTTCACCGTGCTATTGCTGAGAGTGGCACAGCTGCAATGAATGTACTTGTGGCAAATGATCCTCTACCAATGGCGCAGGTTAATTATCCATATTCTTCCTTTTTGGAGGGTTAAAAACATTTTTGTTGCAGAATAATGAGAATATTAAAATGGAATTGTTTTGACAAATATTTGCCATTTCACCTCAGGCAATTGCAAACGCATCTGGCTGCAGTCTTGAAAGCACAAAGAAGATCAGTGACTGCATGAGAAACCTTGATATTGATACTATAGTGGGTTTTACACAGGTGAGGTAATGGGTGCAAATATGATAGAGAATGATTATTATGTCTTCTACAATATTTCTTTGAAGCCTTTGATTTCTCCCTCAGCTCTGTTCATGCTATCACATCTTTCACTTTTGTATATTTAATTCTCTCAAGGATCCAAATTTGAGATTTCAAGTAAATGTTGATGGACATTTCCTGACTAAACCTGTGGATGAGCTGTTTCGTAAACATGAACTCCATGCTGTTCCATTCATGACTGGTGTCAATAATGATGAAGGTGGATGGATACTTGTATCAGTAAGTGTTGCAGAAACTTCTGAATAAAGATCTCAATATAATTTTAAAATTGCAAAACAACAGCAAAGATAAAAAGTAATTTGGCTTGGTATTTCCTTAGTTTTTTGCTCCCCAAAACTGGACAGAAGGACTAGATCGGGAATTTGTTTTGAACATGGTTTCCTTCTTCTACCCCGACGTAAGGCAGACACTACTTGATGTTACAATATTACTGTCCCCTGACCTGCTCGAGCTTCTTTGATTGATGTGCTGCTTATTTCTTTAAGCCTAAAGCAGCATTTATCAGCGATGTGATAGCTGATGAATATATCGGAAATGGTGACGACCGTGTGAAAAACAGAGATGGGTACACTGAGATGCTTGGAGATTTGTTTTTCACCATTCCAGCGATCAAAGCTGCTAATGCTCACAGAGGTAATTTAATTTGTTTAATGAAAGATTATACAAATCTGTTTAAAACCCAATACTTGATGTTTACTGTGACACACTTTCATTAACAAATATCACACACATTCATCAAATTCCAGATGCAGGCGCTCCTGTATACCTGTATGAGTACCAACATCCTCCCAAATTCCTGCAGCAGAAAAGGCCGAGCTTTGTCAGGACTGACCACGGAGATGAAATTTTTACAGTTTTGGGATTTTGCTTCACAACTTCCCATGTTAGGTTACCCGGTAAGATAACATAGAAATCTGCCTTAGTGCTAGATCTGTTTTGTTTTCCAAGTGTGAAAAATATGTTTTGCAACATGATCGTTTTAGATCCGTGCCCTGAGGATGAGGAACAGTTGAGCAAGATCATGATGAGCTACTGGGGGAACTTTGCTCGCACAGGGTAGGAATTTCCAAATGTTGTAAATTTCACACTTCACACTTTTAATAACTGAATGGTAAATGGTAAATGTCCTGTATTTGTATAGCGCTTTACTAGTCCCCAAGGACCCCAAAGCGCTTTACACATCCAGTCATCCACCCATTCAGACACACATTCACACACTGGTGATGGCAAGCTACATTGTAGCCACAGCCACCCTGGGGCGTACTGACAGAGGCGAACTTAATAACAAATGTATATGTGTTTAGATCTCCTGATGGGCAAAACCTTGTCCACTGGCCAAAGTATGGAGCAGAAGAAAAGTACCTGGCGATTGGTTTAACAACGCAGGTAACTGCTCAGCACCTGAAGAAGGAGCGCTTTGTCTTCCTGACTCAGACCGTCCCAGAGAAGATCAAACAGCATGAGGAAAATGCAGAACGCAGCGAGCTGTAGAAAACTCACATCTGGTCTCTGCTCCATCAATTTTAAAGTAATTACACTAAACCATAATTCCCTTATCTAAAGGTCTTGTGAAGATTATCCATATTCTAATATTAAATTAATATTTTGTTTTTTTCTTTTGTTTCTTTTAGTTGAATCCAGGGTATCAGGATATTTTAAATCAAGCGCTGTAAACATAGGTTTTGTAAAACATTTATAAAATAAAAAGATTTGATTAACCAATTTTGCAGCATTTTGTTTGTCTGTGACCTGTGCTAGTATTAACTGCAAACTTAGCACTCCATTCCCTAGAATATACTTTCAGATGCAACATGCCTTTTTTTCATGTTTTAATTCTAACATTTCATGTTGTGTACATTCAACCTTCCGAAGTCCTCTTAAGCAACTGTGTCAACACCTCTGTATCTGTGTGGGTCATGAGAAATGCAATGCAAACAAAAACAACTGCACTTGTATTAATTACTGTATCATAGTTCAAGAGCCTGTGCACAACATGTGCTCAAATCAGTAAACTTGTAACCAAATTCACATTTTGAGCTTTTCAGACAGGCCGACGAAAAAAAAGGATTGCAAGAAAAAGTTGTGAATTTGTGAATTACGATAGTGGCAAAGTACGCAGGACATCCGAAGCAGAAAGTGTTCTGGAGTGAGACCTGGAGTGAACCTAAAGTTTAGACTCTAGAATGGACTTTAGTCCTGTGATGGTTTGGCTGAATAACGTCATATCTGCTGCAGAAACTACCCTTTCCTCTTTGTGAAAGAGAAAAGGAGAAAACTTCATAAGCGGACATACTTCCTCTTCTTGGCTCTGCGCTCAATTATTGGGAAATCTGCAGAGTTTCGCAATCCACAGAGCCAACCATGAAGCTGCATGCAAAGCAGTCTTTCTTCTTCTTATCATTTTTATTCATCTATGTTGTTGCAGATCTTCAGGGTAAGTAGGATAAAACAGTTCTTAGCAAAACGGTCTTTGTGACATCACCTAATTTCTGTGTAATGCGTGTGTTCCTTAAACTTACATGTAGTACATGTTTTTCTTTTCCTTTTTTTGCACAAGTCGCTTTTTGTAAAACCGGTGTTTAAATCTGACAATATTAATCAATCAGTAATCAACGGTATTATGGCAGTAATAGTCATTTTAAAAGCTGATAATTAAACATCAACTTTTGTGTTCTAAGTCCAGGTGACATTTTACCTGCAAAGGCTATTCACTCTGTTCAAAGGTGAATGATAGCAAAGAACCAAGCATGTGAGACGATTGTAGGTCAAATGTTTTAGAAGGACAGGTTGCAATTAATCAGACTTTGTTTTGTTTAAATTGGACCGTACAATTTTTAATTATTTTTATTTTTATTATTTTTCTTTGGCAAAAAAAGCTGTTTAAAAACAAACAAACAATATTTTTTGCTAACTTTATGCCGATAAGGAGTAAATGGAGTATTGCTGTGATTGTGAATAAACAGAAACAGATTTCTGCAGATTTCAACTCTGCTTCTTTACCAGGGTCACTGTAGACGCAACACACATCAAAGGAAGTCTATGGCAAAACAAAAAACCAGAGCCGTGTGAGCAAGTAGCTTTTTTAAAAAAAAAATAAATGATGAAGTATCACACTTGGTCAGATCATTTAAACCACTTAAACAAACAAAAAATAATAGTAATAAAAATGGTCATGTAGTTTAAATGCCAATGTACAGCTGTGTGTCAGGATGTAGGACCTAAACACAGCACTCAAGCACGAGATGTTAACTGAAAACGGCAGCTTTATTGCTGGATATAATTCTATGCTTTTACAGAAAACCAAACTGAAAACAAGGAATCAGAAATAAGAAAATAAAACCAAAAAACTAAGGAACAAGGAAACTAATGGCTTAAAGCAGCAAACAGAGAACTAGGAATTTCCTAGGAGCATTGGTGTAACACACAGCAAAGAGTGTGTACGATGCAAAAACGGACAGAGGAAAAAACAGGGCTAAAATACACAAGGGAGTAATAAGGGAACTGACAACAGGAGGGACACCCAGCTTGAACTAATCAAACATAATGAGACAAAGGGCAAGCAAAATGAAAACACTGAACACCAGACACCAGACTATCAAAGTAACAGGCATGTCTCTGTAGCTTGAGCTCGATTAACATAATCCACCAAATGGTGTGCATCAAAAATGTAAAAATCAGAATTTAAATAATCAATAATGACAGGAATTACATAGTCCACAGCAAAATGTGACTTTTTATTGTTTGTTTTTGACAACAAGCTGTAGACAGCAATCAGATATTGCATGTTTTGAGAAAAGTACTTTTCACGGGAAATTTTATTTAAATATAAAGTTTTATGTGAAGATTTTCAGTCATTTCTAATATCCTGACAGCACCTGCAGTCCACACAAAGCTCGGGAGCCTGAAAGGTGAGTATGTGAGTGTGAAAGGGAAGGAGACTGGTGTCCATGCATACCTGGGTGTCCCATTTGCCAAGCCACCCCTTGGCCCTTCCTTGAGACTGGCTCCACCTCAGCCTGCAGAAAGATGGGAAGGAGTAAGAGATGCCACTAAACAGCCACCAATGTAAGAAATGTGAACTTCAACATACTTGGAGGAATTATTGGCTTTATTTGTAAAATTAGCATTGTCTCTCTTTAAGGTGCATTCAGTCTAAAGAAGCTGTTTTGGATCTGGTTGATAAACTCTGTGGACTGCTGGCAGAAATACCAGACATCTCTGAAGACTGTCTTTACCTCAACATATACACTCCTGCAAACAGAGCTAAAAATGCCAAGTTCCCAGTAAGAATCTTTTGCTGTAGGTTTTGAGGGATGCCTAAACACAATCTCAGTAAAGACACCCATCTTTAGAACTCAATTGTACATTTTATCATCTAAAATGTAAACTTAAATGTTCTTGTCCGTTTAAAGTTTAAATTCTTAAAGATTAGTTATTGTAGCTTGACTGAGACTCCAAAAGATCCTCTTATCTTTGATGGAAAGCTCTTTTATTATTCTTTCTAGGTCATGGTCTCAATCCATGGTGGGGGCTTTACGCTGGGATCAGCTTCAACATATGATGGCTCTGCCTTGGCTGCTTACCAAGAAGTGGTTGTGGTTCTGATCCAGTATCGCTTGGGAATTCTGGGTTTTCTCAGGTAAATAAACTCCATCCATCCATAATCTCTCCAACGGGTCGGCCCCAGCTGCCTTCTTCCAAGTGGAACACTGGGAGCCCAGAACTCCTCACCAAGGAGGTGTCCAGGAGGCATCTAGTCAAATGCCTAAACCACCTTAACTGGCTCCTTTTGATCTGGAAGAAGAGTGCTCCTAGTCCATCCTGAATGGCCAAACTCCTCATGCCATCTCTGAGAGAGGGCAGCCACCCTTGGGAGAAAGCTCATTGTCACAGCACCAATCTGTCCATAAAAATTATGAACAGAATCTGTGATAAAGGGCAACCCTGGTGGAGTCCAGCACCCCCGAGGAACAATTACGATTTATTGTCAGCAATGCAAACCAAGCTCTTGCAACAGTTCTATAAGGACAGAATGAACCATGACAATGGGCCTCACGCCCCCATACTACTGAAGCATCTCACAGAAGAATACTCTGAAGGACTTAACTGAAGGCCTTCTCCAAGTCAACACAACCAATGTAGGCTGGTTGGGCGAACTGCGATAGACCCTCAAATATCCTCGAGACGATAGAGAGCTGTGTTCCGCACCCAGTAGAAAAACCACATTGTTCCTACAGTTCTAGCAGTTCAACTAGCTGACAAACTCTCTATTCCAGTACCCTGGCATTGAATTTCCTCTGAAGGCCGAGTAGTTTGATCCCTATATACAGTAGCTGGAGCACACTCCAGTCCCCCTTATGGAAGATGGGAAGCACAATTCCAGTCTGCCAATCCAGAGGTACAGCCCCTGATCTCCACGCAGCATTGTAGAGGCGTCTCAACTAAGACAGTCCTACAATATCCATAGCCGTAAGGAACTCAGGACGACCCTCATCCATTCCAGGGGTCCTGCCACCAAGGACATGTTTAACTGCCTCAGTGCCCCACTTGTCCCCAGACTTTACTTCTGCTATGGACGATGATAGAGTTGTATTGTTGATTGTCATTTATGCTTAGAAACATTTACTCATTTATGCTTAGAAATATTTAACCATAGATGCTTAGAAGTGTATAATTAATTGTGTAGTGATAAGTTGTGTGATCTTTAACAGGCTACAGAGGCTTGGTGTGCATTCCTGGAATGCACACCTGCATCTTGGGGGCATGGGAAAAGTTTGCATCTTGCCTTATAGTTTTATGGTAGGATTAACGTAGTTACATTTGTTCTAGTCTAAGTGCTTTTCTGTTTAGATGAACTGCTGGACTTCCTTACCGGGGGGGGGTCTAGTCTACCCTCTTCCTAACCAAGGATGTTTGCTTGTGTGCTTTTATGACCCTTTGATCAGCAGTACCCCCCCCCAGGGGCGGAGCGTGGGGGTGGCTTACGGGGCTTAAGCCCGGGTTGTTTTGTCAGAAGCCCGGGGTATTTTGGAGTGTAATTTTTTCATAGTTAGATGCCTGGCTGACAACTGTATAAAACAAAAAGTACACACAATATTCGAAGCACATAGTGCACACTGTGGGAATTTACGACTGTGCGTGAATCCCCCCCTGATATTGGTATGATCCAAGCTCAGGCACTAAGCGACTGAGCGAGGGGGCGGGGGGAGCTGCTGCCTGTGTGCGCTGTTGGAGAGACGGAGCCAGCCATACTAAGGAGAGCTTAAGTTTGACCAGGTACCAAAGCAAATCATTCGTACCGTACAAATAATGTAAATATGACGGTGCATCACGAAAGATTGATATGAAACTGATCACTTGACCAATATTATTTTACTTGCTCTTCAAGTGAATCAACAAATGGCGAAATGAAAAGCCGAACAAATGCTATTTTTTAGAGAGTCTTAGCTTACGTGTGTTTATTTCATATTTTCAGTTCTTACCCTCCCCGACTAATTCGGTTTCAGTTATGTACTGAAATATAAGAATGGACATTAGAGGGTTCTTTCAAAGAAAAAACTCAGGTAAATGTTATTTTATATATTATGCTTTGTATGTTGTTCAGTATATTTCTATGCAAAACAAGAGGGATTTCAGTACACAGCAGGATATTCACATTTGTAACCAGATATTTACACTTTAGGGAGAAAACATAAAACATTTTTACTGTACAACATCAATTTAGAGTAAACTTTTGTTTTAGATAAATATTGAAATATATTTTGAATTAGTTAAATGTCAGAATAAAGAGAGACAGAGCTGTCTATTTTTTATCACTTTCATTAAATTTAGGAGTACATGTACACTAAGTTTATTGTTAATTAATAAGAAAACTCCAGACGATTCCATTCTGAGCTGAAGAAGCTTCTGATAGGTTCGTAGAGTCCATGTGAGTAAATTGGTGGCACAGCTGTGGATGCATATAAGGCAAAACACAGAGCCTGTTTCTTTGACATGGGAAAATCCAGAGATGTCAACCAAAACACCAGGAAAAGAATCGTGGAGCTCCATAAGTGTGGCTCAGTTTGAATAAAATTTGGTGCCATTTGCAATTAAAAAACACAGACAGTTTCTCTCTTTACTCTTAAAGTTAACAAATATGTTTTTATATTTATCAATCTAAAAAAATAAACATTTAGTCTGATTTGATGTTACAATTAAAAAAGTGTTTGTGTTTTGATCTGAAGAGTTTGTAAATATCTGGTTTCAACTGTAGATTTGATGATTGTCAGCACAAAGAGGGAGAGAGAGGAGCAGAGATTGAGATGGAGAATGAGGACAGAACAGAGATGAACAAGAGCAGGTGAGACACACATGTTAGTCAAATGGTTGCTTACTAAAAGTATCACTGTATCATAGGTACTCATGTATCTCGTACCTAGTGTTTCTTTTTAGGTTTGCTATTTTTCAAATTCTATATTTATTAAGTTCTGCAGGCTTGTTTGCACAACAAGGCTAAATAATTATATAAACTTTTCTCAATCTAAATATTGTACTTTGGTAGAATTAAATAAATAAGTGTAGTGCAGGTCTATGATGATTTTTAGTGCTACTATCATCTAGTTCTGATTGTGGTTATGTCTTGGTTAAGTCCTCAGTAATCCTGCTTTTGAACTGTTGTAGTCCTGTTTTAATTCTGGATCAGTTCTGGGTCTGGTTGAATTGGGGTTTAGTCCCTGTGTCTTGATACAGCCCCGACTTCGTTCTGTCTTGCTGCTCAATTAAAAAACTAGTTTAAGGTGTCCTGCATGTGTGATATATATATTTCCCTATATGAAGTCATTCTTTTTTGAACAAAACTCAAAACAGAGCCTATTAATCTTTCAGTCATTTCTACACCCCCCCCCCCCCCCCCCCCTCAAAAAAAAAAAAAAATCCCACATGCATACTACCCTTTAGGGCTAAGCCCCGGGTGTTTCAAATGTCTGGCTCCTCCTCTGCCCCCCCCCCCCCCCCCCCCCCCCCCACACACACACACGGTACTCTTTGTGTGTATGTAGACGTCATATGTTAATGACCCTATGCATATTCATGTAACCTCAATAAAAGGATAGTGTACGGGAGAACGGACGAGAGCTACTGGGGTCAAGCGAAGGGACGGCGCTCTGTCCAGTCTCTCCCGTGCACGAGTACCATGAAGAAGTTTGCCTACTTGCGTCTTGCTTGCAGTGTAATTATATTGTCTTAACGTTCCAGCGAATAGGTTCAAGCTACAAACCTAACATTAATTGGTCCTTCGATGCCGGCTCCCTGGGATCGCATTCACCGAGGGGGGGGGGGGGGGGGGAGAGGCACGCTGAAAGACTGACGTCAGCCAGGAAGTTCCTGTGGATTCGCTGTCTGTCTTTCTCCTCGATGAATGGCGATCGGCGGGATTCAGGCTGATATTACACGCTAAGCAACGCCAAGTAAGTTTAAAGAGGCCGACTCTATAACCGTGTCGTTGTGCAGTCTCCGCCATTTTGTGAGGCGTTGAGAAGTTCGCTGCTTTGTGGAGCGATAACTGGGTTAGTGTCCCGAAAAAGAAGTTTTGGTTAAATCGCCCAAGGGTCCCAAGCGTCCGGTGTGTGTCCGGTTTTGAAATCGCCCTGGGTGTGTGTCCCGAGCGTCCCTTCATTGGGTTTTGTCGCGCGAGTGGGTGAGCGTCCCACAGCTGGGTCAGGGTCCCGAGCGGTCCGGTCTGAGTCCGGAGTAGGCCTATTTTGTGTTATTGTCATTTTCGTCTCGTTGTTGTTGTTGTGTGTGCGGAGCAGACCGCGTGGTGTGTGACGTCAGCAGCTGTTGTTGTTATCATGGGTTTCCTAAGCAACCAGGAGTGTGTGTGGAAAGGGCCAGCCCACATCAGCAGCTGTGCTCTGGTGGGTGGCTTTCCCCCCACCCCTTCCTGACACAATGTTAACAGCCTGTGTGCCAAACCATTGAGGTGGATAGTTGTTAAAAGTAATCTACATTAAGCTTGTGGTTGCTCAAATTCAGTACAATGACTTGTGAGGTGAAGTGATATGGGTAAATACTTAAACTAATGAAGTGCATAGAGGCACTTGACCTGTGTGAAAGACTGTCGTCTTATTATGAGCCATTGTTGAGATATAGAGCACGCCTGTGAAAACAACTAAAATGCTGAACCATGTATGAAACATCTAAGAGTCCATGATGGAGAAGCTGTATTGAATATGAAAGAAACAGAGTTATGATAACTATGATAACTGGAGTGTGCAGCGTTTCCATGAGCAGTTTTCCTGCACCTTGACTCGTGTGTGTGTGTGTGTGTGTGTGTGTGTGTGTGTGTGGCATCAGCATCATGTTTTTGTTTATTTGTTTTGTTGGATTAAAAATAATTAAACGTGTGATCATGCCTATGGATCAGCATGGCACATATCTCCAGCCATATGATTTATTTATGCAGATGAAAAAGTGAGTGTGAATGTGTCTGACATCACAGTGTTTTTGTGCACTGTGCAAAAGTAATTGCCTTTGATTGTGAGTGAGAGCAGTGATTTTGCAGACCACCAGCTATTGTGAAGAAAAGAAAAAGAAAAAAAAAAAGAGTGAAAAAGAGACAAATTACATTGTAGACGAAGAAAAAAAAAAAATCATAGGAAAAAGGTTTTGATCAGCCGAAAAACAACTACAATGTCATTTTCTGCTTTTAAGAAAGGATTGTTCACACAAACACAGACAGAGAGAGATGTGTGATGATTAAGCAGTGATGATGATAATAATGAAAGTCTGTCGTTTACAGGTGGGGAACGGACCTGGATCAATTCTCCACGGGCAGCAGTCGGAAGAAAATTATAGGTTGAAATCATTAGAAAAAATAGAAAACACCCAGCCAGAATTTTTTTGGCTGAATTGTTTTGCAGCTTCCCGTCCTCATCCTGAACAAGCAAGCTCCAAGGAAACGAATCTCTCCCTGAAGACACAGAGTGCAGTTTCAGAAGCACGAGCATGAACATTTAACAGTGGACAGGAGTCCAAGAGACAATCTGAGCAGAGAGGTCCAGCAGCGCTGTGGGCAAACGGCATCAGAAAGAGAAGAACCACCATCTAGATTGGATGGATGGAGATGCGTTTCCAGCCAGCTGCAACCTCACTGTGTGTGAAGGACTTTTGAGAAGACTGTCTGAGTTTGACATTTGCCATGTTTGGAGTGAGATGGCAATGAAAGAGACAGTGGGACAAAGAGTGACACGGGACAAAGCTGGAAAAAAAAAAAAAAAACTGACTGCCATTGGACTGAAAAGTGGGAGAGAAGGAGAGGAGCAGAAGAGGGCTGAGGCTGCTGTTTTAGTGTGGGCAATCAAATTAGGTTAAGGAATTCGGGGAGACAAGTGACTGCCTGGAAGTGGAGGATTGACACAGTGTCCAGACCACCACAAAAGGGGGAAGAGGACGAGCACTAAGGTATGCAAGTGTGCTGTTAGAAAATGGAAAGGTGACACTACACATGCAGCTAATATCCACCAGAGATAACACAAGACCATACACAAAGTGTTACACATTAAAAGAGGGTATTTGTAGAAGGGGTTAACAACACACAGTGTGGTTGCCGATGGTAACCTGTTTCAGAAGATACATAAA
The DNA here is from genome assembly GCF_041146795.1 of Maylandia zebra. NCBI lineage: Eukaryota > Metazoa > Chordata > Actinopteri > Cichliformes > Cichlidae > Maylandia > Maylandia zebra. The sequence continues at coordinate 8,413,788 of NC_135173.1, forward strand.
AACAGAACATGAACTAGAAAGTGCATTTTCTGAAGAAACTGCAGTGTGAATGCTTGAATCTGAATGTATGGACTGAAATGAATTAATTGCTGAATTTTGAGTTAAAAATTTTGAATGAGATAAAAAAAAAAAAATAAACAACCTGAATTTAACCTGAAAACAACAGTGCTGAACTGCTAAAAGCTGAAGGTTACACAGAAGAAGAAGTTGGAAAAAAGCTGAAAATGTTTTAATTGTAAATTAGAAAAACCTAAGAAATGAGAAAAGAACATTTAGAGTCAGAAAACATCTGAATGAATATTAAAAGGTCATATTCTTTGAATCACTGAATGACTAAAATGTGATCCCTCCACTTGGACCCACACAGTTTAAAAAGTTTACATCTCTGAGCTTTGAAAGACAAAATGTGGGAAAAAGAACAACGATGGCGACGTTTTGAGGGTAAAATGATGGCTTTAACACTGTGGACACAGCAGCAGTTGAAAGAGAAGTGTTTAAGATGAATTTTGGCAGAGTGGCAGAGAGAGCTCGTTAAGCAGGCAGGTGTGAGCCTGGTTGCTATAGTGACCGCACCCAATGGCTCCATACACACGCACACAGACATGCACCTCACTTTTGCTGCTTAAAATGAACAGAAAAGTCAGGCCGAAACAAATCGTTCCCAAATGAAAAGTAAAAGTCGTATTGACAAAATTCTTTCACCGTGAGCGACAGCAATGTCTAGTCTACCTAATTCTCAGTTTTCATGCCTGTGGAGCTTATTATATGGACGTGGTGACAGTGGAAAGACACCATGCTCTTCTGATTTTCAAACGAACCTTCTGAGCCATTTTAACATTAGAGTCTATGGAAGAGTTGGAGGGAGGAGGCTGTGCATTGGTGACATTTATGAAAGAACCATAACACCTAGTACAATAGTAAACACATTGGATGAAAGAGGACAGCCATGGCTACGTTTTGAGGGTAAAATCATACCTGTAGAGCAAACGCTGCGGACACAGCAGCAGTTTTAAAAAAGATTTTAAGATTAATTTTTTTGCTCCTCTCACTCTAGCAGTTGAGCTGCCTCACTCTAGCCCCAACATTCCGTCCCATACACACCCATTATAAACTCTGAAACGGGTGAAAAAACATCATGAAACTTAAACTGGAACTGAAGAAAAAGTATAATAGATATTGAAAAGATAAATACAAGTTGAATAGTTGAATGTCTTGTCTTCGTTTTAAAGTTTGAATGGTGGCTCTATGTCAATGTATGTGGAAGTAGTAAGAGTTTAAAAATGAGTAAGTTGAATGAGAATTTGAAGGGTCTCCCCATTGAAATACATGGGAAATTTTTGTTGAATAAAGTTGAATAAAATTAAAAATATAAATGTTAAAAATGAGAAAAATAGAAGCAGTCATGTCCAAAATAATAGGAATCTAACGATGTTTGAATGGTTTTTCTAAGTTGAACGGTTTTGAAGGAGTAGGCTTTCAAAAAACGTACGGAATAAGAAAATATAACTAGAAAGTGCATTTTCTGAAGAAACTGCAGTGTGAATGCTTGAATCTGAATGTATGCACTGAAATGAATTAATTGCTGAATTTTGAGTTAAAAATATTGAATGAGATAAAAAAAAAACCAAAAAATCAAATTTAACCTGAAAACAAAGGTGCTGAACTGCTAAAAGCTGAAGGTTACACAGAAGAAGAAGTTGGAAAAAAACTGAAAATGTTTTAAATGTAAATTAGAAAACCCTAAGAAATGAGAAAAGAACATTTAGAGTCAGAAAACATCTGAATGAATTTTAAAAGGTCATATTCTTTGAATCACTGAATGACTAAAATGTGAACCCTCCACTTTGATCCACACAGTTTAAAAAGTTTAAATGCCTGAGCTTTGAAAGATACGGTGTTGGAAAGAGAACAATAATGGCGACAATTTGAGGGTAAAATGATGGCTGTAACACTGTGGACACAGCAGCAGTTGAAAGAGAAGTGCTTAAGATGAATCTTGGTACAGTGGCAGGCAGAGCTCGTTAAGCAGGCAGGTGTGAGCCTGGTTGCTATAGTGACCGCACCCAATGGCTCCATACACACGTACACAGACATGCGCCTCACTTTTGCTGCTTAAAATGAACAGAAAAGTCAGGCCGAAACAAATCGCTCCCAAATGAAAAGTAAAAGTCGTATTGACAAAATTCTTTCACCGTGAGCGACAGCAATGTCTAGTCTACCTAATTCTCAGTTTTCATGCCTGTGGAGCTTATTATATGGACGTGGTGACAGTGGAAAGACACCATGCTCTTCTGATTTTCAAACGAACCTTCTGAGCCATTTTAACATTAGAGTCTATGGAAGAGTTGGAGGGAGGAGGCTGTGCATTGGTGACATTTATGAAAGAACCATAACACCTAGTACAATAGTAAACACATTGGATGAAAGAGGACAGCCATGGCTACGTTTTGAGGGTAAAATCATACCTGTAGAGCAAACGCTGCGGACACAGCAGCAGTTTTAAAAAAGATTTTAAGATTAATTTTTTTGCTCCTCTCACTCTAGCAGTTGAGCTGCCTCACTCTAGCCCCAACATTCCGTCCCATACACACCCATTATAAACTCTGAAACGGGTGAAAAAACATCATGAAACTTAAACTGGAACTGAAGAAAAAGTATAATAGATATTGAAAAGATAAATACAAGTTGAATAGTTGAATGTCTTGTCTTCGTTTTAAAGTTTGAATGGTGGCTCTATGTCAATGTATGTGGAAGTAGTAAGAGTTTAAAAATGAGTAAGTTGAATGAGGATTTGAAGGGTCTCCCCATTGAAATACATTATAAATTTTTGTTGAATAAAGTTGAATAAAATTAAAAATATAAATGTTAAAAATATGAAAAATAGAAGCAGTGTTGTCCAAAAGAATAGGAATCTAACGGTGTTTGAATGGTTTTTCTAAGTTGAACGGTTTTGAAGGAGTAGGCTTACAAAAAACGTACGGAAAAATAAAATATAATAATAATAACTAGAAAATGCATTTTCTGAAGAAACTGCAGTGTGAATGCTTGAATCTGAATGTATGCACTGAAATGAATTAATTACTGAATTTAAGTTAAAAATCTTGAATGAGATAAAAAAAAAAACCCGAATTTAACCTGAAAACAAAAGTGCTGAACTGCTAAAAGCTGAAGGTTACACAGAAGAAGAAGTTGGAAAAAAGCTGAAAATGTTTTAATTTTAAATTAGAAAAACCTAAGAAATGAGAAAAGAACATTTAGAGTCAGAAAACATCTGAAAGAATATTAAAAGGTCATATTCTTTGAATCACTGAATGACTAAAATGTGATCCCTCCACTTGGACCCACACAGTTTAAAAAGTTTAAATGTCTGAGCTTTGAAAGACAAGATGTTGGAAAGAGAACAACGATGGCGACGTTTTGAGGGTAAAATGATGGCTTTAACACTGTGGACACAGCAGCAGTTGAAAGAGAAGTGTTTAAGATGAATTTTGGCAGAGTGGCAGAGAGAGCTCGTTAAGCAGGCAGGTGTGAGCCTGGTTGCTATAGTGACCGCACCCAATGGCTCCATACACACGCACACAGACATGCACCTCACTTTTGCTGCTTAAAATGAACAGAAAAGTCAGGCCGAAACAAATCGCTCCCAAATGAAAAGTAAAAGTCGTATTGACAAAATTCTTTCACCGTGAGCGACAGCAATGTCTAGTCTACCTAATTCTCAGTTTTCATGCCTGTGGAGCTTATTATATGGACGTGGTGACAGTGGAAAGACACCATGCTCTTCTGATTTTCAAACGAACCTTCTGAGCCATTTTAACATTAGAGTCTATGGAAGAGTTGGAGGGAGGAGGCTGTGCATTGGTGACATTTATGAAAGAACCATAACACCTAGGACAATAGTAAACACATTGGATGAAAGAGGACAGCGATGGCTACGTTTTGAGGGTAAAATGGTGGCTGTAGAGCAAACGCTGTGGACACAGCAGCAGTTTTAAAAAATATTTTAAGATTAATTTTTTTGCTCCTCTCACTCTAGCAGTTGAGCTCTCTCACTCTAGCCCCAACATTCCGTCCCATACACACCCATTATAAACTCTGAAACGGGTGAAAAAACATCATGAAACTTAAACTGGAACTGAAGAAAAAGTATAATAGATATTGAAAAGATAAATACAAGTTGAATAGTTGAATGTCTTGTCTTCGTTTTAAAGTTGGAATGGTGGCTCTATGTCAATGTATGTGGAAGTAGATACAGTTTAAAGAGGAGGAATTTGAATGAGAATTTGAAGGGTATCCCCATTGAAATACATTATAAATTTTTGTTGAATAAAGTTGAATAAAATAAAAAATATAAATGTTAAAAATGAGAAAAATAGAAGCAGTGTTGTCCAAAAGAATAGGAATCTAACGGTGTTTGAATGGTTTTTCTAAGTTGAACGGTTTTGAAGGAGATAGATTACAAAAAACGTACGGAATACAGAATAATAATAAATAAAATAGAATAAAGATTAGAAGAACAATACTGTGAATGCTTTTCAAGCATTCACACTAACTAGAAAGTGCATTTTCTGAAGAAACTGCAGTGTGAATGCTTGAATCTGAATGTATGCACTGAAATGAATTAATTACTGAATTTAAGTTAAAAATCTTGAATGAGATTAAAAAAAAAACCCGAATTTAACCTGAAAACAAAAGTGCTGAACTGCTAAAAGCTGAATGTTACACAGAAGAAGAAGTTGGAAAAAAGCTGAAAATGTTTTAATTGTAAATTAGAAAAACCTAAGAAATGAGAAAAGAACATTTAGAGTCAGAAAACATCTGAAAGAATATTAAAAAGTCATATTCTTTGAATCACTGAATGACTAAAATGTGATCCCTCCACTTGGACCCACACAGTTTAAAAAGTTTACATCTCTGAGCTTTGAAAGACAAGATGTTGGAAAAAGAACAACGATGGCGACGTTTTGAGGGTAAAATGATGGCTTTAACACTGTGGACACAGCAGCAGTTGAAAGAGAAGTGTTTAAGATGAATCTTGGCAGAGTGGCAGGCAGAGCTCGTTAAGCAGGCAGGTGTGAGCCTGGTTGCTATAGTGACCGCACCCAATGGCTCCATACACACGCACACAGACATGCACCTCACTTTTGCTGCTTAAAATGAACAGAAAAGTCAGGCCGAAACAAATCGCTCCCAAATGAAAAGTAAAAGTCGTATTGACAAAATTCTTTCACCGTGAGCGACAGCAATGTCTAGTCTACCTAATTCTCAGTTTTCATGCCTGTGGAGCTTATTATATGGACGTGGTGACAGTGTAAAAACACCATGCTCTTCTGATTTTCAAACGAACCTTCTGAGCCATTTTAACATTAGAGTCTATGGAAGAGTTGGAGGGAGGAGGCTGTGCATTGGTGACATTTATGAAAGAACCATAACACCTAGTACAATAGTAAACACATTGGATGAAAGAGGACAGCCATGGCTACGTTTTGAGGGTAAAATCATACCTGTAGAGCAAACGCTGCGGACACAGCAGCAGTTTTAAAAAAGATTTTAAGATTAATTTTTTTGCTCCTCTCACTCTAGCAGTTGAGCTGCCTCACTCTAGCCCCAACATTCCGTCCCATACACACCCATTATAAACTCTGAAATGGGTGAAAAAACATCATGAAACTTAAACTGGAACTGAAGAAAAAGTATAATAGATATTGAAAAGATAAATACAAGTTGAATAGTTGAATGTCTTGTCTTCGTTTTAAAGTTTGAATGGTGGCTCTATGTCAATGTATGTGGAAGTAGTAAGAGTTTAAAAATGAGTAAGTTGAATGAGGATTTGAAGGGTCTCCCCATTGAAATACATTATAAATTTTTGTTGAATAAAGTTGAATAAAATTAAAAATATAAATGTTAAAAATATGAAAAATAGAAGCAGTGTTGTCCAAAAGAATAGGAATCTAACGGTGTTTGAATGGTTTTTCTAAGTTGAACGGTTTTGAAGGAGTAGGATTACAAAAAACGTACGGAATACAGAATAAAATATAATAATAACTAGAAAAATTTGCATTTCCTGCGAAAATGCAGTGTGGATGCTTAAAGCTGAAGCTGTATGCAAAAAGCAGCTGAAAAAGCTGAAAAGTTGCAGAAATTGTAAAAACTTTGCAGAAGCAAAAGAAGTTTGCTAAAATGGAATAACTTAGCAGAACTGCAATATCTTAGAGGAAACATAATACTTGGCAGAAATACAATAGCATAGCAGAATTTAGCAGAAATATTGTAACTTACCAGAAACATGATAACTTCTCAAAAATACAAGAATTTAGGAGAAATAGTATAAGATAACAGAAAGAATATATTTAGCCAAAAATACTTAAACATTACAGAAACACTATGATTTAGAAAAATAGTACAACAGAGCAGAAATATTGTGATTTACCAGAGACACTGTGATGAACTATGAATATTGTAATTTTAAATTGAGACTATGTTTTAGCACAAATATTATAATTTGGCAGAAATACTATAATTTAGCAGAAATACTATATTAAGCACAAATCCTATAAAAAGCAGAAATGGTATGATTAAGCACAAATACTACATTTAGTAGAAATACTTTGTTTTAGCACAAATCCCATAAAAAGCAGAAATACTGTACTATGATTTAGTAGAAAAACTATAATTAATCAGAAATACTAAATTTAGCATAAATACTATATTAAGCACAAATACTATGAAAAGCAGAAATAGTATGATTAAGCATAAATACTACATTTAGCAGAAATACTATATTAAGCACAAATCCTATAAAAGCAGAAATAGTATATTAAGCACAAATCTTATAAAATAGCAGAAACAGTATGATTTAGCACAATAGTAATAAGTTAAACAGAAAAATTGGAAAAGCAAAATGGACAGCTGAAAAAATGCTGAACATGCTGAGGGTCCCTCAAATATACTTGTTAAATGACAAAAATCTGCAAAAAAATTTATTACAGCCACACAATCACAAATATGTACACATGAGGAAACACACATGCACAGAGAGACACACACACAAGATCCAATTCAGTCAACCAGTCTAAATATATTGAATTTAAATCTTAGAATGAGATCATCCCATTAAAAGCCTTTCTCTCTCTCTCTCTCTCTCTCTCTCTCTCTCTCTGTCACACACACACACACACACACACACACACACACACACACACACACAGGGAGAGAGAAGTAAGTTTCTAGGTCAGCCTGGGAGCTGGTGAATTTGAATCCACCAATCAGAGTGGCTGTGCACTTTTCCCCACCAAAACAGGTGCATCTGTTTACACACGCAGCAGCACAGAGAGACACAGGATTTTTGCAGTCTATTTCTCATAGTGACGACTCCCCTCAAACAAATGACCATAATTTCCTAACCGTAGGAGCTAGAACGGTCATTCTTACACCGTTTTGTTCAGAAGAGATGGGGGAATCTTCAAGTGTTGACAATTTATCATTAAAATATGAATTTTTAGAGATATATGACATGGATGACTTGTTGACTTAGAAGCCACGAATTCCCCAATATGCAAATTTGAATGCCTGAGACCACATATGTGATTGGCTGGCTGGGAAGCCGTGCAGGCCCTGATTTGTGGATTTGAATTCTTCAGCCCTCAGATATGATTGGCTGGCTTAGAAGCCACGAAGGCCCCAATATGCAAATTTGAATGCCTCAGGACACTTATTTGATTGGCTGGGAAACTGTGCAGGCCCTGATTTGAAAATTTGAATGTCTCAGTCCTCACAGAGGATTGGCTGCCTGGGGACCTGGCAGAAATATATAGAAATACTATTATTAAGCATAAATACTACATTTAGTAGAAATACTATGTTTTAGCACAAATATTATAAAAAGAAAAAAAACTATAATTTAGCAGAAATACTATATTAAGCACAAATCCTATAAAAAGCAGAAATACTATAATTTAGAACAAATAGTATAAAAAGCAGAAATACTATAATTTAGCAGAAATACTATGTTAAGCACAAATCCTATAAAAAGCAGAAATACTATAATTTAGCAGAAATACTATGTTAGGCACAAATCCTATAAAAAGCAGAAATACTATAATTTAGCAGAAATACTATATTAGGCATAAATCCTATGAAAAGCAGAAACAGTATGATTTAGCAGAAATACTGTATTTAGCACAAGTACCGAAAAGTACCAGAAATACTATGATTTAGCAGAATAGTAATAACTTATTGAAACACAAATGCACAGAGGGACACACAAACACAGGCTCTAATTCAGTCAACCAGTCTAACTATATTCAATTTAAATCCTACAATGACATGCTGCCAAATAAGGGCAGGGTCCTCTCTCTCCCACTAAACACACACACACACACACACACACACACACACACACACACACACACACACACACACACACACACACACAAACAGACAGACAGACACAGAGGGAGAGAGCTGCCGAATTTAAATCCACCAATCAGAGTGGCTGTTTACGTTTTCCCGCCAAAACAGGTGCATCTTTTTACACACGCAGCAGCACAGACAGGCACAGGATTATTGCAGCCTATTTCTCATAGTGAGGACTCCCCTCAAACAAATGACCATAATTTCCTAACCGTAGGGGCTAGAGCGGTCATTCTTACACTGTTTTGTTCAGAAGAGATGGGGGAATCTTCCAGTGTTAACAATTTATCATTAAAATGTGAATTTTTAGAGATATATGACATGGATGACTTGTTGACTTAGAAGCCACGAATTCCCCAATATGCAAATATGAATGCCTGAGACCACATATATGATTGGCTGGCTGGGAAGCCGTGCAGGCCCTGATTTGTGGATTTGAATTCCTCAGCCCTCAGATATGATTGGCTGGCTTAGAAGCCATGAAGGCCCCAATATGCAAATTTGAATGCCTCAGGACACATATATGATTGGCTGGGAAGCCGTGCAGGCCCTGATTTGAAAATTTGAATTTCTCAGTCCTCACAGAGGATTGGCTGCCTGGGGACCTGGCAGAAATATATAGAAATACTATGATTAAGCATAAATACTACATTTAGTAGAAATACTATGTTTTAGCACAAATACTATAAAAAGCAGAAATACTATAATTTAGCAGAAATACTATATTAAGCACAAATCCTATAAAAAGCAGAAATAGGATGATTAAGCATAAACACTACATTTAGTAGAAATACTATGTTTGAGCAAAAATCCTATAAAAAGCAGAAATACTATATTAGGCACAAATCCCATAAAAAGCAGAAATAGTATGATTAAGCATAAATACTACATTTAGTAGAAATACTATGTTTTAGCACAAATAGTATAAAAAGCAGAAATATTGTAATTTAGCAGAAATACTATATTAGGCACAAATCTTATAAAATAGCAGAAATAGTATTATTTAGCACAATAGTAATAAGTTAAACAGAAAAATTGGAAAAGCAAAATGGACAGCTGAAAAAATGCTGAACATGCTGAGGGTCCCTCAAATATACTTGTTAAATGAAAAAATCAGCAAAAAAATGCACAGGGAGAGAGAAGTAAGTTTCTAGGTCAGCCTGGGAGCTGCTGAATTTGAATCCACCAATCAGAGAGCCTGTGTACTTTTTCCCGCCAAAACATGTGCCTCTTTTTACACACGCAGCACAGAGAGGCACAGGATTATTGCAGCCTATTTCTCATAGTGAGGACTCCCCTCAAACAAATGACCATAATTTCCAAACCGTAGGGGCTAGAGCGGTCATTCTTACACCGTTTTGTTCAGAAGAGATGGGGGAATCTTCCAGTGTTTACAATTTATCATTAAAATATGAATTATTAAAGATATTTGACTTGTAATGCACCATAACTGAGTAGAGCGAAGCAAAAACTGCCTTGACTTGCCCTCAAACAACGCTTTCTAACTCGAAATCTATTTGGAGTATCGATATCATTCTTTCACCGTAAGAGACAGCAGGCTTTGGTGAACAATCATGGAAATTTTCAGGTCTCTGTGGAAATCCAACAAAAAGTTATGACGAGAGAAAAAAGTGGTTCATTTCCACAGTTTGAAATCTGAAGAAATCTGAGCGAAGGACGAGTTTCCTACCCTCAAACAAGTCCAACTCATTTCAGAACGGTAATAGGTGAGAAAGAAATTCTTGAATTGTGAGCGTCAGGGGTGTCTGAAGATATTCGGGGACAAGCCTCATGTCTTAACTTTGCTTCGTTAAGGAGATATGACGATTCGAATATGCCTCTCATTACAGAAATCCAGCGGTGATTTTGAACAAGCTCTCCATTCACTTTATATGGAGAGTTTTCTGACCTTGTGTTAGTCTGAGGAGATTTGCAAAAATTCTATAAATCCCACAACAATGATGGTGACATTTTCTGAAAGCCAGCAAAAATACCTACGTTTTGATGTATAATTTGTGGAAGTTGAGTGAAAATTGAGCAAGTAGCAGGAAGTTGTTCGGACATGAAGTGAAAATTGCAAAACCTTCAGTGGCACACTGGAAGCCAAGAGCATAGCAACCATAACAACACATGTATTTTGTGAAAAATCACAATTTTGCAACTCAAAACTTTAAGAGGCATAAAAGTAAAACAGTAAAAGATTTGAAAAAGCTGAATCATACCTGAATAGCCCAATAATTTGTGAACATTTTAAAGTTTGAATGGTTGTTCTAGGTGAAAATATGAGGAAGTAGTTAAGTTTCAAAAACAAGCAAATTTTAGCAGAATTGCTGAAGTTTCCCATTCATTTCAATGGGACAAATTAAAGGAAAAAAGCTTAATATTTTAAAAAGTATAATAGTTAAAAATAGCAAAAATCGTAGCAGGAATTAGCAAAAATAGCTGAATAGTTTAAAATTTGAACGGTGAAAATCGGCTGAAAATTGTGGAAGTAGTTTAACGGCGAAAAGTGTACGGAAGCAACTAGAATAATAATAATAACTAGAAAAATTTGCATTTCCTGCGAAAATGCAGTGTGGATGCCTTAACGGCTGAAGATATCTGCTGAAAAAAGCTGAAAAAGTTGGGAAAAAAAAAAAAAAAAAAAAAAAGATGCCCTGAGCAGGATTCGAACCTGGCCCTCCTGATCAAAGGGCAGCTATTTAGCTCACTGAGCCAAACACTTTCTCACAAAGAAAAGGTGGAGAGATTGACAATTGTGCTAGCAGAATTTGGGCAAAAAAAAGGGGTGAAAATTCTGCTGAAAAGAGTTCCATCAGCAGAATTTCTGCTGAAAAGAGTTTTTTTCTGAAAACAGCAGAAAAAACTGAAAATTTTGCTGAAAAGAGTTGAATGAGCAGAATTCTGCTGAAAAGAGGTTTTTGCTGAAAAAGAGCTGATAAAGTTTGGATTTGTGCTGAAAAGGGGTTAAAAAAACTGAAAATTTTGCTGAAAAGGGGTGAATAAAATGAAATTTGTGTTGAAAAGAGTTTAAAAAAAGTTTAACTGTTAAGTGAAAGAAATGTTGCCATAAGCTGGATTTGAACCCAGGCCTCCCAGTCTGAGAACGGATGCTTATCTCACTGAGGTAAAGCACAGCTCAGCCCATCATGCAAAATCAGTGACCACATTGATAATGTGTTCCATTCATTTCAATGGTCAAAAGTCATAACACACATCAGCAGAAATAGCAGAATTTTTTAAAGTTTAAACATAGCATTTCTGCTAAAACTTAGTATTTATACTAAATAATATTTTTTTCCTGCCAAATCATAGCATTTGTGCTGGAACACAGAAAGTTCCACCAAATCATACAATTTGTACTAAAACATTATTTATGATTTAGCAGAAACATTGGGACTTGGTAGAAATACTATGATTTACATGAAATACTTTGACTTAGCAGAAGTACTACAATCTAGGAAAAAAGTACTAAAGCATAGCAGAAATTCTATCATTGAGCAGAATTACTAGGATTTAGAAGAAATACTAAGATTTGGCACAAACACTGATGTGGCTCAAGAACCTTTATTGTGCAGTTATACTATGATTTGGAAGAAATACTATACTTTGGCACAAATACTATGATTTGGAAGAAATACTATGTTTTAGCACAAATACTATGATTTGGCTCAAATACTATAACTATCCTCAGTCAGAAGGAGAGGCTGACATCCAGGGATTAGATTACCACAGGTGGAGTTTATTGCGGTCAGATGGATGGTACAGGGAGGTATGGCATACAGTAGGAGGATGTGGAGAGGTGATATGGTGTGGTTTCTATGATTAAGAACAGGGTATGCATTACAACATGCATACAGATTAAAGATTAAGAAAACTGGTAACAAATTCCTCCACTACAAATCAGTCTGATGCCACTTTTTACAGGGTTCCCGTTTACTAAGGCACTACCCAAAAGGCGCCACAAGAGGGCACTCAACACAAGAGATGACCTATTTACACTGATGCACTTAGTAAACAGCCCCTACTTAGCCACTACATAATACAGTGATATTACAGTATACAAATTCACACGAATACTATGATTTGGCAGAAATACTATGACTGAGTAGTAATACTATAACATAACAGATTTCCTAAAAAAAACTATTAAATTGCAGTAATTCTATGACTTGGCAGAGATACTACGTTTTAGCACAAATACTATAACAACGCAGAAATACTATGACTTAGTAGTAATACTATAACATAACAGTTCAATGTTCTTGCACAAATAACACAATATGGCAGAAATACTATGTTTTAGCACAAATACTGTGATTTGGTATAAATACTATGATTTGGCACACATACTATATTCCGCAGATACACTATAACATAACAGATATGCTACAACTTAGTAGTAATACTATAACATAACAGAATTATTATTTGGGCACAAATACCACGATTTGGCAAAAATACTATGATTGGGTACAAATACTATGATTTGGCAATAATACTGCATTTTAACACAACTACTGAGATTTAATTGAAATACTATGATTTAGAAGAAATACTATTACTCCATACAAATACGATACTTTGGGACAAATACTATGTTTTGGTTCTAATACTATGATGTGCAACAAATACTATGATTTGGCACAAGTACTATGATTTAGTACAAATACTATGATTTGGCAGAAATACTATGACTTAGTAGTAATACTATAACATAACAGATTTCCTTAAAAAAAAAACTATGAAATTGCATTAATTCTATGACTTGGCAGAGATACTACGTTTTAGCACAAATACTATAACAACGCAGAAATACTATGACCTAGTAGTAATACTATAACATAACAGTTCAATGTTCTTGCACAAATACCACAATATGGCAGAAATACTATGTTTTAGCAAAAATACTGTGATTTGGTATAAATACTACGATTTGGCACACATACTATATTCCGCAGATACACTATAACATAACAGATATTCTACGACTTAGTAGTAATACTATAACATAACAGAATTATTAATTGGGCACAAATACCACGATTTGGCAAAAATACTATGATTGGGTACAAATACTATGATTTGGCAATAATACTGCATTTTAACACAACTACTGAGATTTGATTGAAATACTATGATTTAGAAGAAATACTATTACTCCATACAAATACGATGCTTTGGGACAAATACTATGTTTTGGTTCCAATACTATGATGTTCAACAAATACTATGATTTGGCACAAGTACTATGATTTAGTACAAATACTATGATTTGGCAGAAATACTATGCCTTAGTAGTAATACTATGACATAAAAGATATACTATGGTTTTGCAGACATACTATGATTTTGCACAAATACCATGATTTGGCACAAATGCTATGATTTAGCAGAAATACTATGATTGGGTACAAATACTATGATTTGGCAATAATACTGCGTTTTAACAACAACTACTGAGATTTGATTGAAATACTATGATTTAGAAGAAATACTATGACTCCATACAAATACGATGCTTTGGCACAAATACTGTGATTTGGCAGAAATACTATGACTTAGTAGTAATACTATAACATAACAGATTTCCTAAAAAAAACTATGAAATTGCAGTAATTCTATGACTTGGCAGAGATACTACGTTTTAGTACAAATACTATAACAATGCAGAAATACTATGACTTAGTAGTAATACTATAACATAACAGTTCAATGTTCTTGCACAAATACCACAATATGGCAGAAATACTATGTTTTACCACAAATACTGTGATTTGGTATAAATACTGCGATTTGGCACACATACTATGATTTGGCAGAAATACTATGCCTTAGTAGTAATACTATAACATAAGAGATATACTATGGTTTTGCAGACATACTATGTTTTTGCACAAATACCATGATTTGGCACAAATGCTATGATTTAGCAGAAATACTATGATTGGGTATAAATACTATGATTGGGCAGAAGTACCATGTTTCAGTACAAATACTATGATTTGGCAGGAATACTCTGGTTTAGCAGAAATACTCTGATTTAGCAGAAGTACTATCTTTTGGTAGAAATTCCTGCTAAAAGGTACTATTTCTGCGTTTTAGCAGAAATACTGTAATTTGGCATAAATACTATAATTTGGGATAAATACTATGATTTGGCACATATAATATATTCAGCACATATATTATAAAATAACAGAAATATTTGGCCCCAAAACCATGATTTTGCACAAATACCATGATTTAGCAGAAATACTATGATTTGGCAAAAGTACTTAGATGTAGTAGAAGTACTTTGCTTTAGCAGAAATACTATGATTGAGGAGTAATACCTAAACATAGGAGAAATATTGATACACAGACACACATACACAGACAGTAAAGGGAACAGGAGCTGTGGAGAGTCTGGGCTTGGTATATGTAGGTCAGTTAAATTAGCTGCACCTGCTGTAGTCAGCCCTTACACACACAGACACAGAGAGAGGTGTGAGTTTTCTTCAGTGTATTTCTGACATTCAGGATTCCCCTCGAACAAATGGCCATAATTTCCTAACCGTAGAGGCTAGAACGGTCATTCAGGCATCGTTTTATTCAGAAGAGATGGGGGAATCTTCAGGTCTTCATAATTCAGAGATAAAACATAAATTCTTAAAGATATATGACTTGTAATACACTGTAACTGAGTAGAGGCGAAGCAAAAACTGCCTTGACTTGCGCTCAAACAACCTTTGGTAACTCTAAATCTATATGGAGCATCAAAATCATTCTTTCACCGTAAGAAACAGCAGGCTTTGGTGAACAGTCATGGAAATTTTCAGGGCTCTGTGGAAATCCATCAAAAAGATATGACGAGAGAAAAAAGTGGTTCATTTCCAGAGATTGAAATCTGATGAAATCTGAGCGAGGGACAAATTTCCTACCCTCAAACAAGTCCAACTCATTTCAGAACGGTAATAGGTGAGAAAGAAATTCTTGAATTGTGAGCGTCAGGAGTGTCTGAACATATACGGGGACAAGCCTCATGTCTTAACTTCGCTTCGTTAAGGAGATATGACAATTTGAAAATGCCTCTCATTAGAGAAATCCAGCGGTGATTTTGAACAAACTCTCCATTGAGTTTATATGGAGAGTTTTCTGACTTTGTGTTACTCTGAGGAGATTTGCAAAATATCTATGAGTCCCACAACAATGATAGGGACATTTTCTGAAAGCCAGCAAAAATACCTACGTTTTGGTGTATAATTTGTGGGGCTTGAGTGGAAATTGAGCGAGTAGCAAGAAGTTGTTTGGACATGAAGAGAAAATTCAAACAGTTTCACTGTCCCCTCTGAATTAATTGCATAGCAACCATAGCAACGCATGTATTTTCTGAAAAATCACAATTTTGCAACTTAAAACTCAAAGAGGGATAAGATTAAAACGGTAGAAGATCTGAAAAAGCTGAATCATACAGGAATAGCCAAATCATTTGAGAACATTTTAAAGTTTGAATGAAGTTTCTAGGTGAAAGTATGAGGCAGTAGTTAAGTTTCAAAGACAAGAAAGTTTTAGCAGAATTGTGGAAGTTTCCCATTCATTTCAATGGGACAAATTAAAGGAAAAAAGTGTAATATTTTAAAAAGTATAATAGTAATAAACACCAAAAGTCATAGCCGGCATTAGCAGAAAGAGCAGAACAGTTTAGAGTTTGAACGGTGAAAATAGCACAAAAATTGTGGAAGTAGATCCACGGCAAAAAGTGTACGGAAACACCCGGAATAATAATAAAGAAGAAAGAGAAACAGGATCTCAATAGTGTGGATGCCTATTAAGGCATCCACACAATAAAGAATAAAGAGAAACAGGAACTCAATAGTGTGGATGCTTAAAGCATCCACACAATAAAGATTAGAAGAACAATACTGTGAATGCTTTTCAAGCATTCACACTAATAATAAAGATTCGAATAACAATACTGTGAATGCTTTTCAAGCATTCACACTAACTAGAAAGTGCATTTTCTGAAGAAACTGCAGTGTGAATGCTTGAATCTGAATGTATGCACTGAAATGAATTAATTGCTGAATATTAAGCTAAAAATTTTGAATGTTTAAATTTAGAGAAAATTTAGAGTCAGAAAACCTCTGAATGAATATTAAAAGTTCATATTCTTCTAATTGAAATGAACTTAAAAGATGAACAAACATTCTGGAGAAAATACAAACTTTAATATACAGCATAATGTTTTTCAGCCATATACACATGTGTATATCGTGTTTAATAGTATTACATACATCAATTTGTT
Source organism: Maylandia zebra (assembly GCF_041146795.1). Taxonomy (NCBI): domain Eukaryota; kingdom Metazoa; phylum Chordata; class Actinopteri; order Cichliformes; family Cichlidae; genus Maylandia; species Maylandia zebra. The sequence continues at coordinate 8,430,487 of NC_135173.1, forward strand.
TTGTATGTCATAGAAAATAACATAAAAATCTTAAGTCATATTTTACAGCTTCTTTCTGAAAAGGACTAGTAGAATAAATAAAAATAACAAAATTAAATAACTAAATAAAAAATAATAAGCAACATATGAAATACATGAAAATTCAACTTTTAAAACCACATTCCTGAACCTTTAAATTGTGTTGGTTTCTTAAAACATGGCTGAACAGCTGTTTCTATCGGTCTACTTAATCTTCTGATCTGTCTACATGTCTTTTTATTACTCATTCTTCTTTATGTTTTAATGTAAACAGAGTCCACACAGTGGTAAAAGAGAACTGTATTAGAGATTTTTGAGTAAACTCAAATGAAAGCCTAAGGTGGTGACACAGTTTAACACATGCAAATAATCAAATAAAAACATTAGTCCTTTTTGTGAACATGGATAAATAAGTATCAATAGTTTACAGCATTGTTCAGCCATGCCGCTAAATGCTTTTTTTACACATTGTTTTAACCTGGGCTCAGACACGAAGCATTATTATAAATTATAAGTAAATATTATACACAAGGCTTTATCTATCTAAACTCTAAGGACACAAATACGAAAAAAACTATACTTACCAGCTGATACCCCACACTACACACTAGGTGTGCCATGTGACCTGAAACTTTGGTACAAGATCATCATAATCATTCTGTTAACACTGTTTTTTAACACTGTTTGTGTTGCTGTTCAGCAGTTTAAAATGTTTTAGATTGGATTACATGGAATGAATTTGAATTTTCTTGGGGGGTTTTGTGTGTGTTTTGTTCTTAGCAGATTTTTTCTTCCATACTGTTGAATACCAGTTACCACATTTCTGGTCATATGACATCCCGAGTGCCCACTTAAAAAAATCCCCACAGTTAATTCAACATTAAAACAAAATAAAAATATGTTAAATAAATAAAGGTTTGCTCTGTGATGAAATATTAAATAAGCATACATTGTACAGAGCACTAACAATGAAAACAATCCTTTAGCCTGTTGATCAGAGAGAGGCCGTCATTGTATCCATTTAAAACCTGTAATCACAGAGCACAACGTTTCTGTGAAACTATGAAGTCCCATATGATCCTCATCATGTCCAGTGACTTCAGAGTGGATCCTCCCTGTCATCCGGCCAGTGTTTGATGTGTGGCAAGCAGCACAGAAGCAGGATAGCTGAGGACTTTAAAAGAAGAGCAGAAAATAGCAACATATGTAGTTGTAAATGTAAATATCAGTGATACTTGTCTTATCAAAGGGAATAAAATAATGAAAATGTTAACTTACACACTCATTTAGGGAGGATCTTGACACTGCACAGAGGAGGCACAGTCAGTCTGACAATGATGGTGATCTCCAGGGATGTTTTCCTGCAGCAACATTCTTGCCAACTGGCCGTATGATCCAGAGTAGTTGGTTTGTAATAAACAGAAAGGTGTATATGTTAGGTAGTGTGCACTCAGAGCTGGTCCTAAGAAACAAACACATCCTGTAATAAACTGAATACCTGTAGTAGTGCTGCTGCAAATATGAAGCCCTTCTATCATGTGTGGTTTCAAAGAAGGCTCAGTCACAGAAACTGTGCAGTCTGTTCAGTCCTGAGTGTCTCAGCTCTGAAGGGGATGAATCACAGAGGGAAACACCTGAGTACAGACATTACAATACACTCTAACACTCCTAAGGTCAAGTGAAAACACAATTTAAACAGTTTACAAAGAATGAATACATGTTTTCATGGAAATAATGTCATTAACCCTTTTTGTTGTTAGTAAATCTCACCGACTGCTTGTGGGACAAGCTAGAAGGAAGACTTATCACAGAATCTCTCCTGTGCTCCAGATGTGAAGTCTCACGCTCTGATCGTATGGCGATGAAGATGGTGATGATGAAGTTTCTCTGATCTGTGGCATTACAGTTTCTAGCTGCTATGTGCTTCACACTGTTGGATCTTACATGTGAAGCTTGGAGAAGACACAGGAGGACTGTGTCTCTCTTAAAAAGAAAAAAAAAGAAAAACAAAGGAAACCTAACAGGAATGGAACCCCCCCCCCTCAACTCCCACCGTAACCCCCCCCCCCCCCCCCCCCCCCACTCAACTCCCCAACCTCACACCATCCAATGTCTATAAAAATGTAGGGTATCAGCTGGTAACAGAAAGCAAGTGTAACATATGTACTACATATGTAACACTGCTGAAACATTTCTGGCCAGAAATGTGCAGTTATCAACCCAGACCCACCCTAATAAATGCACTGGCCGAAACATGATAAAAGCTCATAAAAATTTATGTTTCATAGAAAAATTTGTCCAAAAATATAATCGTATACTTTTGAAAAAGTTTAAAGTTTATAACAAACCAAATAATAACATTTTTGTAAATAGTATTTCAAAATAGAGGCACACATAAAGTGGCTTAACTGTCATTATTGCTGTAATTAGGTTTGTTTGTTTGTTTTTTTAAAAAGCAACCTTTAGTCGTTATTGTTCTCTCAGAAACAATGAAGAAGCTGTTGAACATTTATGTGTTGTGTAGGCAATCCTCTGGTCCACCCTCCCTCCCTCCCAGCCACAGTGAGACTGGGGCAGCCTGGCAGGATGTTGAAGCCTGGCTGCAGAGAGGATATGCCTACACTATTCATTTTAAACTGCTATATTTGATTTTTCTGACATTTATAGGTTACTGTTAGTGAATTTTAGATTTTCTGTAATAAATAAAATTGTCATCTTTTACTGATATCATTACTTAATTCATGTAATTGTATTTTATGTAAACAATTCAAACATTATACTGCAATGCAGGGCGTCAACTTTTAAATATCGCTCTACTTTCTTAAGTCATTCAAAAATATAGAAATTACTTACTGTATTCAAAGATCTAGATCATGAATCATCACAGGACAATACACAGTATACTGGGTCATGGTAACTATGGTATGTCTTCATGACTCCAAAATGGAGACATCGATCTGGCTGAGAAATGAAAATAAGGTCAAGCAGTGTGTTCTTCTCTGTGGTAGGGGCAGTGATGACCTGTGCGTATCCCCTAGACTCAAACAGCTCCAGGATTGGTTTGTTTGCACTGGATAAAACATTCTCATTAAAATCACCACAAACTATGATGGGATGACAGTCCATGATCTCCAATGAGTCTAATAGGCTTACCAGGTTTTTCAGGAATGGCCTCAGAGTGTAGTCTGGAGGTCTGTACACAACTGCAATCAGAGCACTGACTGGTGCTTCAACCTTTAAAGCCAGAAATTCAAGGTCAGTTACATTATGGATGTACTGTTTTTCATGCACTTGAATGTCACTTTTCACATAAACAGCAACTCCACCACCACTTCTGTTAGCCATCTGGGGAAAGTTTGTGTAGGACAGGTGTCTGTTGCGTTTGAACAAATTATAATTTTCCAAGTGGAGACTCTCTGCGACAAAAGAGCCCCGCAGGTGTGTTTCTGTTAGGCACAAAACATCTGCTAGACACAATTCATGGTGACTTTTGATGTCATTAATGTGAGCTGGCAGTCCCTCTGTATTATGATGAACAATGGTGAAAACCTCTGACCTGCTGAGGGTTTGTCTCACGTGTAGAAGAGGCATCATGTCATCAAGGTTGGCTTGTCTCATGTTCTCAAGTGCTGCAGTGATTTCTGGGTTGGTGAATATTTTTTTCTCCTCCATATCAAGAAGATACAGTCCACTGAGAGACGTCACTCTACTGACAGCTACGTAGGCCATGCCGGGCTCAAAAATGCTCTTAAGAGAGACAACAGCTGATGTGGTTGTCATACCCTGTACCTTATGTATTGTACATGCAAAGGCCAGCTTCACTGGGAACTGTCTTCGTACCACTCCTTTCTGCTTCAGATTCTCCTCTGCTCTCTCAATGTACACCATGTCGTCTGCTGGTGTGCGGTTATTCTTTCCAGATGTCTCATTATCCATTTTAAGTCCAAGCTTGATGATGTGTTGGTCGTTTTCAGAGTAAACTACTCTAAGTAGTATTCCAAAAGCTCCATTAACCAAACCATTTTGTATGTCAATGTTTCTGGTGAGCATGACACGAGCTCCTTCTGCAACTTTCAGTGTGTCTGGTAACTCGTTTTTACCTCCTTTGAATGGTCTGTCTTGAAGTGCCATTCTGCCAGTTCTAGGATCCTTTCTAAAATCATCTGCATGGATGTCAATGATATGAGTGTGGAGCAGAGCCAGTGTTGAAGAGTTGTGTGCATCCACTTCTTTATTAGTTGCAAAAATGTGCAACGCATCAGTCGGACAATGGGCTGGTTCAGTTATGGCCTGTAACAACAAATCTCTATCTGCTTCGCAAAGCTCATCCAACTTTCCTTTTACACGAATTCTGTTCAGCATCTCAGCAAAGACAACATCATCTTTCTGACGCATAATCTCGGTCAGAGTGATCATCTGAAAATGCTCCCGCCACAGGTCGATCTCGGATGGGTCGTGCACACAGAGAGGTTTAGACTGTCGCACTGGGGGTAGCTGATAGAAGTCTCCAACAGCAATGACTGACATGCCTCCAAAGGGTCTCCGAGTCCCTTTGATCTGTTTGAGTCTTGCATCTACATATGCAAAGAGATGTCTTGACACCATAGACACTTCGTCAATGACGATTATTTCAGCATTCAAAAGTTCTGATCTGACTTCATCCAGCTGATTGCCAAGTCCCTGAATGGGAGGTTTTAAGCTTCTCGGGAGCTTGAGTAGAGAATGCAGTGTTGTTCCAGAAATGTTAAATGCTGCAGTCCCAGTGAAAGCAGTTAACAGGACAGTGGGTTTTGATATGTCAACGTCGTCTGCATATCTGGGCACTTTGCTCAGTATCTTAGATGCTTCTGAGTAGATGCATTTGATAAGATGTGATTTTCCTGTTCCAGCACCACCATTAATATAAAAGAAAAACTGCTCTGGATTTAGAGCACAGACTCTTTTAATGCACCAGTCTCTAACTGCATAAAATATGCAGGCTTGCTTCTTATTCAGATTCTGAAACATCTGACGTAACAATGTGGGATCAATAGCAGGGGGTTCCCTGATGGCTCTGACTTCTGTTGAAGCATCAGCCTGACGGCTGTAGTCGGGCACATCTTCCTGTTCATTTTCATTGTCTCGCTCTCTCTCTTGTTCAACAAGTGGCAACCTTACGAGATCTGATTCAGGTGCCAGATTACACCATTCGTCAGTCACACCTCTGTTCTGCTCATATTCCTCAACAGCGCTCTCGATCTCCTCACTGTTTTTCTCATATTTCTCTCTGTTTCTTTTGACAATGTGTTGCACGTACTCAAGACGGTCAGTACCTGGCAGCTGTACACAGCCAGCACCATAGAAAGCCTGATAGGTTGGCAAAGATGGCGTTTTCAGTTCGTGGTCTGAACGATGAGGAAGGTACAGTTTAAGCAGTCTTCCGTAATATTGCTCTGGATGTTTTTCTTGTGAGCAGCGGTGAAATCTGATGATAGCAGGCTTATTGTTTTTGCGCCTTTGCACAAAACCCATCTCATTGAGAAGGGGCAAAACATCTTTACCTTTTGTCTGTTGGCCATAGACAATCCTGCAAGTAGCAGCAAAGTCTGCCATGCACATCTCCTCAAACTCCGGTGTTTCAGGTCTGGCTTTGTATTTGTCATTCAAAGATGTCATCCAAACATTGGAAGACTCAGGTGTTGTGTTGTCCAGAACTGACAGGGGACGACTCATTTTCACAGGATTATCATCAGTTGGTATGAATATTACAGCACGTGAACATTGCTTCATGTGAAGACCACATGCACGAGCAACACACTCCTGTGCACTGATCTCTCGCTTCTTTGAATATGCCTGCATGACGGCTCTCATTTCATCGCACTCATTTACACTGTCCTTATGGGAGTTCTCAATGACAGTTTTCAGGTACTCAGATAGCCCGCCCTCTTTTTTTGATATATATTTCATTAAATAATTTGCAGCGCCGAAAGCATCTAAAACAAAGCTTATGTCGATATTACTGTTCCAAGCTTCAAGCAGATGTGGATTATAGCCATTTATCCAAGAGTCTTTTGGATCACGCTTTAGTATGATCGTACTCCTTGTGTTCATTTTATTCAGGTATCGCTCATATTCTGCATGTGTCAACTTGCATCTTGCCAAGAGCTGCTCTAAACTCATGGAAGCAGTTTCAGGTTCATTCAGCAGCTGGTTCAGTGGTCTGAGCTTGTTCTTTGCCGTTTCTACTTCCAGTGCATCATCCTCACTGGGTCTTGTGATCATTGTCTCATTGCAGGGTGGTTTGGGAAAACCAAAACGGCACCCGGAGCTTAAACTCCTAAAGCACGTCTTTGTGTGGTTCTTACTGTGTTTTTGCACTTCTGTTACTTTCTTGTACAGTTCAGGTTGTTTATGTGGATCAGGCAGCTGAGCTGTGATGTATTTGTTTATAAAATCAACAACAGTTTGCTCATCATCCTCCTCAAACACAGGAGCACCTTCTACCCACAGGAGACAGTGTATGTGTGGGCTTCCTCTGTGCTGAAACTCAACTCTGTAAAAGTAGTCAATGACTTTGCCAAGTGGCTCTGCGGGAGATAAGAGTAAATCTCTGAATAATGCTTCAACTCTCTTGTCAAACATGCGCATTGTTGTGACAGGATTGCTTCTCAGTATGTCACACTTTGCTGACCAGTCGAGTCCTTCAAAATTCACTTGTTCACCTTGCTGCCTTGTTATTGCCTCGATCACTTCGGGCCAGCGCATTTCAGCAGCTGAAAATGTGCAAAAGAACGTGGGAGTACCCAACTGTCTGATCATGGCAAAAAGATCTCTTGTTGTTTTCTCCCAATAGGCTGGGGTTCCTCTCAGAGGCTGCATGAATCTCACTGCGTCTTTATTTCGCACCAGTTTCTCCACCTCATGTTTATCTTGTAACATGCCTGAGGTTATTTTTCTACCATCTCTGGTCAGAGGCTTTGCCTTCCTTAACTGTACTGTCATGCTGGATGTAGCCAAGTGTATTTCAGTCACAAACTGTGCAAAGAACAAATAGTTTGTGTCTTTGGCAAAACGATCATCAATGCAGAAAAGTCTTGATTTGAAATACCCACTGGGGGATACTTTGATCAGCCTTCTTTCATCAAGTGTGTTTTGGCCTGTAGGAAACTGCACAGGGAAGGCCATGGCCTCCAGTTTAGGTGTTTTGAAAAAACTTATTGGATTGTTTCTCTCTGCAGGAGCAACAGAGTAGATTCCTTCACTGAAACATAATATTTCCTCAGCCACATCAGGGGGCTGCAAACAGGACTCGAGTGCAAAACCACCATTAGTCAGTCCATCTGCTTGCTCTGAATCATCTGTCATCTGTTCACGTGGTTGTTCACCATCACAGGGTAACATGTCAATATCCTGTTCATTTATATTTTGTGCTTCACTCAGTGCATTTTTCTCACAGCTGTCAATTTCCATTAAATCAGCCTCATCATAATCGTCCTCATTCATGTTTTCATCCTCCTCCTCCTCCTCATCTTCATCAGGAAGTGTTGGATCACACAGCTCAGCATCATCTCTGATGCTCACATCCTTATACTGTGGGTGAATCTGCTTGAGTTTATGCAGTGCTTGCACAAGTTTAGACCAGCTTACAGTCTGAAACAGCTGATGACCTTTGTAAGACAAGCGTCTCTTCAATTTTACTCTCATGACCTGAGAATTAATTCTCAATCGAGGCAACGCTTCAACAGTTTCCTGTACCTCGGATGGGACACAGACCACATTTCCTCTAATTGCTCTTTGTCTGCCTTTGGGAAGAGGAATGATCTTGGCAAATGGTATGCACTTGGCTATGAGATGTCTCTCCAGTATGTTGAGATCAGACAATTCAGCTGGAATATCAGCAAGATTCAGTTTATTGGCAACAGCAAGTGCTGGCATGGATCCATTTTTAAGATGATCGTGGCAGGTGTGACAAATCCACTCTCTCTTTCTCTCATCGGGAACATTGCACTGCTCATTTCTGCAGTTTTCATCACAAACATGAACATACTTTCCTGTCAAACATGTTGCAACCATATGTGGGTTTTTGACATAATTTGACCTTCTGCAGGGTCGTACTTGGTTTGGAAATGAAGCCTTGAAACACACAGTACATGGGTATGATGGTCCAACTTTGATTTGTGATTTGAACACAGATATGGCCTCGTTGATCACACTGTTGTCACTCTCTTGGGTTTGTCTGTTCACCCATCTGTATTTCCTTTTTATTTTCATTGCACATCTCATGTTGTGCATAATCCTAAATGCAAGATTACTTTGATACCTGTCTCGCATTAGTTGTTTCATCAGTTGTCTGTGTCTCACTCTGAATGCATCGTCACGTGCATAACGCTGAGTCACTCGAGATCTCTGTCTCTCTCTGAATTCTGGGCTTTCTTGATACCTTTTAGTGACATAACTTTTTTGTTTCTTTCTGAATTCAGCATTCTCACAGTAAAGTCTTCTTATATAGGCGCGTCGTTTTTGTCTGAATTCAGCATTCTCACAATATAGCCTTTTAATATATCGTTGTTGTTGTTTCTGTCTGACTTCAGGATTGTTTTTATATGCCTTGCTTGCGTAAGATTTCTTCTTTTCTTTGTAGTCTTTGTTTGAAGCATACTTTTGTCGTTCTTTCCTTTTTTGGTTTTCTTTGTTCTTATATCTTTGTTTCTCTGATGCCATTAATCTTCTTTTCATTTTGCGCCTTTGGTGTTTATTAACTTTTTTCAGTTTTTGTAAAACTATATCAGAAAGATCACAGGCAGCAACATTTGTTATTGCAGCATTTGATTGACATGAAAAAGCATCATTTGATGGAAGCAAATTTAATTCACTGCATAGTTCTTCAGTGGGTATATTAGTATATTCATTCTCAGGATCTTCATGTGATGTGAACTGAGTCATTTGGACTTCATGTTGTTTTACCAGTGGTGTACAAATGGACATTTGAGCGATCTCAGTAAGATCAGTGGTTGTGTTTCTCCTTGGAGAAGAGGAGTTTGCTTCATCAGAGTGAGTAGGTGCCACAGCAGTGGCACTTGGTCTGCAGACTGTGTCTGTGATAGTATCACTTATGTTGACTGTGCTCATGTTGTAGAGCTGCACAGGTTTCAGCTCATAGTTACAAGAGGGTGATATCTCCACCATTTCATAAGAATCCTGGAGCCTCTTAATCATGTCACTGAGGAGTGTGAATTTCAGCATCACTGCTGTGCCACGATTACGTGACTGTAGTGGTAGAGGAAGACCACTGGCTGTTCTGGAGTGTGGATCAAAGAAACCATATTTGCCTGATGTGGATCTGAACACTGCGATACACAATCCACTCATAATCAGTAAGGCATACTGCACATCTGACAACAGGCAGCTCAGTCCTGCTTCTAAGCTGAGAAAGGTATCTACTGCCTCCTCTGGAGGTTCTTCAAATGTCCCATACCGGGAAGGCTGTGTCATGTCGACATCATACATAGACCAGCGAGCATCAACTTTGTCTGGCAGCTCATCGGTTGCCAAATGAATATTTTTAGGAAATCTTTTCTTGGCCTCTTTGTACATCATATCACCTTTATCCAAGACCAGATTAAGGTCAACTGTAGACATGTTTTCATTCTCATGAAGGAAAGCAAGAAATGTGAGTGAGTTACATGTGCACTGCTTGTTTCTGGAGTCTCCATATTTAGGATGAGCCTGGCTGTGAGATGCACAGACATGTGTTACAGAGGGTTGGTTTTCAAGGTTCACTCTTTCTGCATGAGATCGTCCTACCACATCACTGTGACGGCCTCTTTTCACAAAATCAGCATAACCCACCTGTGGAGCACTTGACACCTCATGTTGTTCATTAAATTCATGCTGCAGTCCACTCTTTACAGCATCTGCATAGGATACCTGTTGTACATGTGCAGGAACATGTTGACCTGCCTGTTTGACAACATCAGCATTGGTCTTTGCAGACACACTGTCTTCTGCAGAGCACTGAGGAAAATCACACTCAGCTTGTTCACATGTTGGCACACTGTGAAACTCATGGAACTTCTTCCAGCGTTGTTTTGCAGCTTGTGACTTTTTCTGCTTCCTTGGCATTTTTACACAAGTGTTTCTCTTAGTCTTTAGAAAATATGTTTATAAAATAAGAGTGGCACACTCTTTCTTTGTCTTTATATTTCAGTTTTTATTTCTCAGAAACAGATGTCTTTGTTTGTTTGACAGTTTGTCAGTCGAGAGAATAATATGCACTCTCTTTATTGGCTTGGCACAACTTAGCAGCAAGCGCAAAGTGAAAAACAGCTAGAGAGAAAATTTAGAAGAGAGAACAGACAGAGCAGGAGAAACACGGCTGGGAAATCACAATCAAACCGTGAATTAGAGTTTTGTTCTCAGGTAGAGGCAATATGCACTCTTTATTGCTTTAATGGCTTGGCGTTTTTCAGCAGCAAGCCAAGAGTGAAAAACAGGTAGAGAGAAAATTTAGTAGAGAGAACAGAGAGAGCAGGAAAGACACGGCTTGGAAATCAAACCGCAGAGTTTTCTTTGTTTGTTCAGTTTGTTCTCAGGTTGAGGCAAAATATGCACTCTTTATTGTTTTATTGGCTTGTGCATTTTTCAGCAGCAAGCCAAAGAGTGAAAAACAGGTAGAGAGAAAATTTAGCAGAGAGAACAGACAGAGCAGGAGAGACACGGCTTTAAATCAAACCGCAATAAGATTCTTGGTTTGGCAAAATTTCTCACAAACCACAGGGTGAAATACAGATGGAAAGAAGGCAGAGACAACAGGTGGAGTAGGACAGAAGATAGAGGGGTTGGGGGGTTGGGATGTGAGATAGAAGACTGGAGATCTGGTCCTTGTTCTTCTTCTGCACACTGTGAACAAAAAAACAAGAAAAAAATTATAATTTTATTAAAATGATATCACATGGTAATTGTGACTACTGAAACAGGACAAAACAAATATTCAAGCTACACTGTTGTTGGCTGCCATGTGCAAAAAAGTTGCATAATTAGGTATTTTTTAAAAGAATAAATATTTAATTCAATAATAATATTTTTAAATAAAAATATGATTGAGTGAATCGTTAACTAATCACATGTTTAATCAAAAATATTTTAGCCCAATTGTTAAGCTGCACATATATGTATTTATTATAAAATTGTGTTTAAAAGGTCTAGCACAAAGTTTGAACCCATCACTTTACAGCTTATATTAGTCAGATTATATTTTTATGTTGGTCTACTTCTCTTACAATATGTGCACACCTACCAGGCAAAGCACAGATGTCAGTCAGGTTCCTGAAAGTGTAAGACGAGAAATAATATGTTAGTTGTCTGTACAGTATTATCAGACTAACAGAAATACAAAACCGACACAACATAATACACTGAACAATTGTAGAGTAATATAGCACACCAGCTGATACAGCAGCCATTTTATAATTCAAACTAATTAACTGAAATATTTCCACTTTTGGAAGGCTACTGTTAGACTGCTGCTAGCGTTAGCATTGCTGCTAGCGTTAGCACTGCTGCTAGCGTTAGCATTGCTGCTAGCGTTAGCACTGCTGCTAGCGTTAGCACTGCTGCTAGCGTTAGCATTTCTGCTAGCGTTAGCACTGCTGCTAGCGTTAGCACTGCTGCTAGCGTTAGCACTGCTGCTAGCACTCTTACTGTTAAAACTGAGCCACAGTGGCAATAATAAAGCTCATTTCTTACTTTTGTCTCACCGACTGCCAATAACTATCACAGGAATACTCTTTTTGACAATTAACAACTGCTAAGGCTAGTGTTAGCACTATAGCTAGCATTAGCATTGTTGCTAACATTAGCACTGGTGCTAACAGCAAAATGTCTCAAACCTATATAAATAATAGCGAAGGTTATTCTTTTTTTTTCCGCTTTCTTTATTCTTTGAACTCTGCTGAACTTGTAGACTAAGGACTTGTTATGTTAGTTTATTTGTCAAACATGTATTTTTACCATCATAAAAATAAAACAGTGCAGTACTGAATGTTTTGTACTTACCACAGCAGATAGCAAAGCGGAATGAAGACAGTTGGTCCAATGACGGGTTAAAAACAGATGAGGCGTTCAGGTGGTGCTTGGAAATTTGACCATCACTTTGAACAGCAATAATGAGCATATACATGTCTGTGTGTTGGTCTGTGTGTGTGAGACATGGAGAGATAGAGGGGGAAAAAATACACTAGACTCATCAGTGTACAAATTGGTACTTTTTGCCTGAGTATAAGCGAATGAATGACATACAGAGAAAGAGGGCAACTGGCATTAAATGAGCAAATAAAAAATATTTCAGCTTGAACTGTTTTGTGGGTTTTATTTTAAGACTACTTTAAGTGTGTTAGCGGGCAGATAAACTATACAGACTATAAACAGAGAAATTAAATGAGATTAGATTAGTTAAAAGTTAGTTAAAATGTGGGAAAATCAACTACAGACAGGTAAAGGCAGTGAGCATTAATTATCCAGTCAGAAAAGATGATTTTAAAGTCATCAACTGACTCCAACTGCCCAGATCTGAAAAACCTGTGTGCAGAAGACAAGTCCACCAATAAAAAATAAGCTTGAATTTAACAGGCCAATCACAATGCTCTACTTAGTTGGCATATACTAACTACTAACAAACTATTAATCTGTGGCAAAACCCTGTCAAATCGGTCTAATTGTACCTATTGAAAAAGTTAATCTTACTATAACTGCTTAGATGTAGCAGACATTTTTAGGTTTAATCTTGGCAGAGTGAGAGAGAGCTCGTTAAGCAGGCAGGTGTGAGCCTGGTTGCTATAGTGACTGCACCCAATGGCTCCATACACACGACACAGACATGCACCTCACTTTTGCTGCTTAAAATGAACAGAAAAGTCAGGCCCAAACAAATCGCTCCCAAATGAAAAGTACATGTCGTATTGACAAAATTCTTTCACCGTGAGCGACAGCCATGTCTAGTCTACCAAATTCTCAGTTTTCATGCCTGTGGAGTTTATTATATGGACGTGGTGACAGTGTAAAGACACCATGCTCTTCTGATTTTCAAACCAACCTTCTGAGCCATTTTAACATTAGAGTCTATGGAAGAGTTGGAGGGAGGAGGCTGTGCATTGGTGACATTTATGAAAGAACCATAACACCTAGTACAACAGTAAACACATTGGATGAAAGAGGACAGCGATGGCTACGTTTTGAGGGTAAAATCATACCTGTAGAGCAAACGCTGTGGACACAGCAGCAGTTTTAAAAAAGATTTTAAGATTAATTTTTTTGCTCCTCTCACTCTAGCAGTTGAGCTGCCTCACTCTAGCCCCAACATTCCGTCCCATACACACCCATTATAAACTCTGAAACGGGTGAAAAAACATCATGAAACTTAAACTGGAACTGAAGAAAAAGTATAATAGATATTGAAAAGATAAATACAAGTTGAATAGTTGAATGTCTTGTCTTCGTTTTAAAGTTTGAATGGTGGCTCTATGTCAATGTATGTTGAAGTAGTAAGAGTTTAAAAATGAGTAAGTTGAATGAGAATTTGAAGGGTCTCCCCATTGAAATACATGGGAAATTTTTGTTGAATAAAGTTGAATAAAATTAAAAATATGAATGTTAAAAATGAGAAAAATAGAAGCAGTCATGTCCAAAAGAATAGGAATCTAACGGTGTTTGAATGGTTTTTCTAAGTTGAACGGTTTTGAAGGAGTTAGATGCCAAAAAACGTACGGAAGATGATATAATAATAAAGATTAGAAGAACAATACTGTGAATGCTTTTCAAGCATTCACACTAATAATAAAGATTAGAAGAACAATACTGTGAATGCTTTTCAAGCATTCACACTAATTAACTTTACTAACAATTCCAAACACAAAATGACTCATGAAGACTCATAGCACATTGCATGCTCTGCTGGATATACAGCTCAACACACATGCAATGAGAATTAGCTTGTTATCTTTCATCAGTGTAAAATAGTGTCAATTTAGCAGACACTTGTTATCAAATACTGAATTTATCCTAAAAAAAAAAAAAATTGACTCTCCAAGTTGCAGGACAACAATTTAACTTTTGTGGGGAAAAAAAAAAAAAAATCCTGGTTTGATAAATCAGTGACCAGGCAATAAATTTAGTGTTAAAATGGTAAATTGGGAGAAGCTTCCTGCTTGATTAATGCAGCACAAGTAATTTACTGTATGAGGGAAATTGTCTTTTGTGATAATATTTTGAACATGCATTTCTGTTGTCCTGTCAACTTAGTGGGTTAATAACTGATATGCAAATTAGTTGATCAGTTTTAGATTAATGAAAGGTGACTGAATTTTAGCATGAGTGAATGAGATGTGTTTGAGTGGAAACTCTAAAACACTGAGTTTCCTGCTTTGATGTGCGAATGAATTTTGTATTTAGATACACAACTCTGAATATGTCAGAACAAACTTCTTTTGTGAAGTGCATGACAGCATGTCACATGTTTTATGATGAAGGAAAATTGAATAAAATAGATCTGTGATTTAGATGAGTGAAGAGCACAGACCTGGTGATTAAACTCATAGCTAATATGACATTAGGGTTAGACTGTGTTTTGTGCAGCTGATGGTTGGTTTGGAGTGAATCTAGCTGATGATTTTTCTTCTGTTGTGAAGTCGAGCCTGCCGATTAGTATGATGGTATGATGAACCATGCTAATGGTATGATTTACCTGAGATGAGGAGTTTGTGTCATGACTTAACAAGGCCTTTTTATTTTGATACTTTCACAGTGCACTGAAAGTTTGGTTTAATAATTTGTTATTTTTCATTTTTATCTTTTGAACAGACACTGATTTTGTTTGTCTATTTCTTTTCTTTAAGCAGATCCGCACGTCGGGAATTAAAAATGCTACACGTCGTCGAGAAAATTGTGTCAAGTGAGTTTTCTCCACATTAAATTGGGTTCTGGAGAAGGCCACTTATTATAAGTGTCCCAGCCTAAAACTGGATTCAGCGATGTAATCCTATCTAAAGTTCTTTTTCTTTTTTTGAAATGATGTCATTTTGCTGCGAGTGGAAACTAAAATGCGACAACAGGTTCCACTATCAGCAAACAAAGAAACAAACAAAGAAAGAATGTATGAATGGAAATAAAATAAAAACAAACTGACTGACTGGTAAAAGCTGACGAGACTTGATCACGACTCAAAGTTAATCTCCACCTAGACAGGACAAAAGGGTGGATGAATCTATATGTGTTTTTTGTTACAGGAGCAGTAAGATGACAGCAACATTCGAGGGTGCATGATGATTTAACCTGTGAAATGCCACTTTCTGTGTCTGTGCATTTACCAAGGGTGATATTCCCTACCTTTTGTTGCACAGAAGTTACTGTGAAAAAGTGTGTACACACTGCGCAGCGCTAACATTTGTTCTTCATGTGGTTTGCTCACATGATTTATACCAGGACAACTGGTTGATGTTTTTCCTACTACAGGATTTTTGGGTTTATGTGTGAGGAAAACTGTGTTTACAGGTTATGAGTGATGATGCTGTTACATTGTGTTTTTGGGAAAATGTGACGTTACTTTGATGATATGAATAACATATTTTCCACAGCAATGGATGGTTGATTTTTATGGTGTTTTTATGGCACCTCTGGAACCTGTTGACCTGTGTCTGACCTCTGTCTGACCACAGTTAATGGGTATTGCTAATGTTAGTTTCTTTGAGAATGCTGTGGAAGATTCAGCTGAAACGGACAAGTGACATGGGTAAAACAAATAAGAGTTTACGTGTTTATGGAATAGTTTATTGTGGGCTCTTTGCTGGCCACTTTGAGCCCATAATAATAATAATAATAATAATAATAATAATAATAATAATAATAATAATAATATGTAAAGTGGAGTGACTTTGCTTAAGAGAAGTCACAGATTACATTAATGTTAACTGAGCACATGGGATGATCCATGTTTGAGGCGAATTATGGTAACAATAGTGATTTAATGATTTGAGAACTTGCACATGACACTTGTCTTGCCCGTGCTGAATGCTCGTTACTCTTTTGATATAATTGTTTATACGTGTGAAGTTTGATTTTATTTCCAGATTTTATGTATGCAGGCTCCTGGTGGAGCCAGTTTTTAAGACAGGGATCCAGGTTTGGTGAGTTGACGCATGAGAGTGTCCATGCGTCAAGAGGTGGGGTCCAGAATTAACATTAAACAATGTTTACTATTATTGTTGCAGTGATTTGTGTGATTAGCTGTTTATTTACAAGTATTAAACCTATGCAAGTGGTGCATCCATGTTCAGATGAGGCTTTGATGGCCTATAAGTGAAGTTCACTGAACTAAAGAATGTGGTTTGATGATTGTTGACATGCTCTCCAAATAGGTTTTTTTTTTTTTTTTTTTTTGAAATACAGTGGTGCAGCAGTGAGGAGAAACATTCCAGGCATAGCGGACAGCCCAGGCAGTGGTTGAGGTCAAAGATCAAGCTGGTTGGGGCCCATCATGAAATCAGACCTTGGAGCCACAGCAAGGACCATGAAACTGCCTGCAAAATAGAGGAGAGGATCGTCCACAAGATGGGAGAGAGACTTCAGGAGGATCAGAGATCATCTTCAGCACAGCAGACAGGACACAGAGAGCTGTGCTACTAAGCTTCCAGGAGATCAAGAGGAGACTTCCCACAGCAAGATTTTAAATAAAATGAAAGATTCAATATTGACGCTGAGGAAGACGACTAAGGTGTACGACATGCTCTGCCTTAAACCTTCAGCAGCGTTGGAACATGAAAACTCGAGGGATGAGGAGCGTGCCAAGCTCCACCGACAGCGCAGAAGGAGTTCGAGGATGACATCATGATTCTGTGAAAGCACAGGAACCAGAAGCTATGGTGGTGATGACAGCAGTTTACTATGAACATCACCTAATGTGCCACTGTACTGTGCATACGATGACACTCTGAAGGCTGCTGGGATTATAATAGCAGTAAGACAACTGAACCCTGCACCCTTTCCACAGAGGTGTTTCTCTGCAGAGCGTGGACAATTAAGGAGTCATAAATATCCCCCTCACAGGACGAAGGCTTGAATGGGGTAATGAGAGGCCATAAAACTAGAGTGCTGAGAGGTCTGCAGCTTTGGAAATAGCTGAGACCCATGTTGACAAACAACAAAACCAACTGGTATGTTTGAATGTTTATTCTACATACATTTGGACTCTGGTCCTGTGGACAATGAAACAACTGGAAGAGACATTTATGTCGCCCTGCAGAACTCAAACAACTCTGCAGAGAGACATGTGATTTGCACACCTGGAGGAAGCATTACCAAGCTGAGATGTTTTTGAAAATGTTACTTTCTTATTTTCACTATTAAATTAACAATTTCTTTGGTTGCTCGTAAGATGCAGTTTGCCATGAGATGAGCTCAATGAATGGGATAACCGCTAATGCATTTGTTAAACTGTGTACTTTTTCAGTAATTTAGGGTGATTTGACATATGCTGAGTATAAGAATGTTTGCCTTAAAGCTGTCAGACATGAGGTATTCATAACTGGGAACTTTTCTAGCATAAATGTCGAAAAGGGGGGAATGATAGTTGTATTGTTGATTGTCATTTATGCTTAGAAACATTTACTCATTTATGCTTAGAAATATTTAACCATAGATGCTTAGAAGTGTATAATTAATTGTGTAGTGATAAGTTGTGTGATCTTTAACAGGCTACAGAGGCTTGGTGTGCATTCCAGGAATGCACACCTGCATCTTGGGGGCATGGGAAAAGTTTGCATCTTGCCTTATAGTTTTATGGTAGGATTAACGTAGTTACATTTGTTCTAGTCTAAGTGCTCTTCTGTTTAGATGAACTGCTGGACTTCCTTACCGGGGGGGTCTAGTCTACCCTCTTCCTAACCAAGGATGTTTGCTTGTGTGCTTTTATGACCCTTTGATCAGCAGTACCACACACACACACACACACACACACACACACACACACACACACACACACACACACACACACACGGTACTCTTTGTGTGTATGTAGACGTCATATGTTAATGACCCTATGCATATTCATGTAACCTCAATAAAAGGATAGTGTACGGGAGAACGGACGAGAGCTACTGGGGTCAAGCGAAGGGACGGCGCTCTGTCCAGTCTCTCCCGTGCACGAGTACCATGAAGAAGTTTGCCTGCTTGCAGTGTAATTATATTGTCTTAACGTTCCAGCGAATAGGTTCAAGCTACAAACCTAACAGACGACTTGTCAGTATTCCTTTCACCCCCGACAATATCGTCAGTTGAAGTCAGCAGCACTCCACCTGCAATTTACACAGTGTCGGTAACGCACCCCTTTCCCCTCCTGAGCTGCCTGATAGTGTTCCAGAGGCTAACAAAACCTAATAGGACTTCTTCAGCGCGATGACTCCCTTCAACTCTGGTAAACACTGTCTAGTTCTGGGGTTAGCACCATGACAGGCACCAAGCCCCATCAAATCAAATCAAATCACTTTTATTGTCACATCACATGTGCAGGTACATTGGTGCAGGTACATTGGTACAGCACATGTGAGTGAAATTCTTGTGTGCGAGCTTCACAAGCAACAGAGTTGTGCAAAATACAATAATGTAAACAAGCAAAATACAAGAATGGCTACATCTGAAACTAATAAATATATGTACAATATATAATAGTATATGCATTTCTGGATGTGTATACTAAATATTTTTCTACGTGTGTGTGTGTGTGTGTGTATACACATATTTTACAAATTAAATAGAGTAAACAATAAATAAAATATATAAAAACATACAGAGTTGAGACATGTGCAAAACAGTGGCATTACTGTACAGTATGGAGTGCATAATGTTAAAGTTCCAGTAGTGAAGCTGAGGTGTCTATGACGTGTTCAGCAGTCTGATGGCCTGGTGGAAGAAGCTGTCTCTCAGTCTGCTGGTACGGGACCGGATGCTGCAGAACCTCCTTCCTGATGGAAGTAGTCTGAACAGTTTATGGCTGGGGTGACTGGAGTCCTTGATGATCCTCCCCGCTTTCCTCAGGCACCGCTTCCTGTAGATGTCTTGGAGGGAGGGAAGCTCACCTCCAATTATCCGTTCAGAGCACCGCACTACTCGCTGGAGAGCTTTGCAGTTGTAGGCGGTGCTGTTGCCATACCAGGTGGTGATGCATCCAGTGAGGATGCTCTCAATGGCACAGTGATAGAAGGTCCTGAGGATGCGGGGGCTCATGCCGAATCTTTTCAGTCTCCTGAGAAAGAAGAGGCGCTGTTGCGCCTTCTTCACTGTTTTGTTTGTGTGTACTGACCACGTAAGATCCTCAGCCAGGTGTACACCAAGGAACCGGAAGCTGCTCACTCTCTCCACAGCAGCGCCGTTGATGGTGATGGAGGTGTGTACTTCTCTGCACCTCCGGAAGTCCACTATCAACTCCTTTGTCTTTGCGACGTTGAGGGTGAGATGGTTGTCTTGACACCAGTGGGTCAGGGCGCTGACCTCCTCCCTGTAAGCCGTCTCATCACCATTGGTGATAAGACCCACCACTGTAGTGTCGTCCGCAAACTTCACAATGATGTTGGAGTTGTTAGTGGCTGTGCAGTCGTAGGTGTAGAGTGAGTATAGGAGAGGGCTCAGTACACACCCCTGTGGAGCACCAGTGTTCAGTGTGATGGGGGATGAGGTGATGCTGCCCAGTCTGACCACTTGGCGTCTGTCAGACAGGAAGCTAAGGATCCAGCTGCAGAGGGAGCTGCTCAGTCCTAGATCCTGCAGTTTCCTGTCCAGCTTCGAGGGAACGATGGTATTGAATGCTGAGCTGTAATCTACAAACAGCATTCTCACATACGTGTCTCTCTTCTCCAGGTGTGACAGGGCAGTATGTAGTGTCAGGGCTATGGCATCATCAGTGGACCTGTTGTGGCGGTATGCGAACTGTAGAGGGTCCAGTGAGTCGGGTAGTGCAGAGCGGATGAAGTCCCTGACCAGCTTCTCGAAGCATTTGCTCACGATGGGGGTCAGGGCTACAGGTCGCCAGTCGTTCAATGAGGAGATGGTGGAGGATTTGGGTACAGGGACGATGGTGGCCATTTTGAAGCAGGCTGGGACTACAGACAGAGAGAGGGAAAGGTTGAACATGTGTGTAGCCACAGCTCAGTGCAGCAGCCTCAACAATGGAGATGCTAAACATGGCCCTTTCAGACTCAATGTCCCCAGTTTCCCTTTGAATGCTGTTGAAGCTCTGCTCAAGGTAAGAGTTGAAGATCTTGCAGACCGGGGCCTTGTCAGGTGTTCCCAGCGCACCCTCACTATACATTTGGGTGGTTCAGGTCTGTCCACAGTCATCCCCATGTGATCCAACTCACCACCAGATAGTGATCATTTGACAGTTAAGCACCTCCCTTTACCAAAGTGCCGAGAACATTCGCCCGCATATCTGATGATATGATTACAAATTCGATCATTGACCTGCAGCCTAGGCTTTCCTGGTGCAACCTGTAATTACATACACTCTTATATTTGAAGATGGTGTTCATTATGGAGAAACTGTGGTCCAGTAACAGAACACCACTTGGTTTTGTGTTAGGCAGGCTGTTTCTCCCACTCACGTCCCTCCAGGTGTTAGTAGACACACGTGTTGAGGTCTCCCAGTAGTATGACAGAGTCCCCCAGTTGGAGCACTCTCAAGCACCCCACCCAGGGACTCCAATAATGCCAGGTACTCTGAAATGTTGTTCAGCGCATGGGGGCAGATGATAGACAGTACCCATTCCCCAACCCAAATGTGCAGGGAACAAACCATTTCATCCACCGGGAAATCCTCAACGTGCAGGCAGCAAGCCAAGGGGATACCAGGATACCCACCCCAGCCCGAAGCTTCTCACCAAGGGCATGTCCAGACTGGGAAAGACTCCAGCCCCTCTCCAGGAGACTGGTTCTAGAGCCAAAGACACGCCTTCAGGTGAGCCTGACTATATCTAGCCAGTACCTCTCAACCTCCCACACTAGCTGAAACTTCTTCCCCACCAGAAAGGTGACATTCCATGTCTCTATCACCAGCTTCAGTAGTGGGCATCAGTCTCCCAGGGTCTCCATCCTTGGCACACACTGTAACCAACCCCTACGGTGCCTCCCATGTCCCTTGTTCAGGCAGTAGGGCCCCAGTCTTCCCAGGTCTGGTAAATTGTTCCCTCGATGTTGGACCCATGGAAATGTAAATGAACTCAAGTTATCAAAGTAGAACATACTATGGTTTTGTTTTTCTTCTTTTTTATCTGATTTTATAAGATAAAAAATTGAAAGTTGGCTTTATTTATCACGAGGTACAAACATCCATCCATCCATTCGCTTCCGCTTATCCTTTTCAGGGTCGCGGGGGGTGCTGGAGCCTATCCCAGCTGTCATAGGGCGAGAGGCGGGGTACCCCCTGGACAGGTCACCAGTCTATTGCAGGGCTAACACACAGGGACAGACAACCATTCATGCTCACATTCACTTGCACATTCACACCTAGTGGCAATTTGGATTATCCAATTAACCTATCCCCACAAACTGCATGTCTTTGGCCGGTGGGAGGAAGCCGGTATAGAGTGCATGTTGGCCTAAAGCTATGTTTATAGGTATAAACATAGCTTGGTAAATTTTTTACTACCTTACCATATCACTCAGCTTCAGCAAATGTGTGGAAGTGGCATATGCAGCTACTGTCCAACTGGACAAATAGAATGCAAGAGTGGTTTTCAGAATCCTGGCTCTATTAGCCCTGTCAATAACACATGAATAGAAGTGTCTTGTAAAAAGATGTTTCAATAAGGAAAAATACATTATAAAAATAACATTTTGTTCTATCAGCACTGGAGATGAGCACATTTCAGGGAACTTTGGCCTGCTGGACCAGGTTGAAGCTCTCAAGTGGATCCAGTAGCACATTCACAACTTTGGAGGAGACCCAGGATTAGTTACCATATTTGGAGTGTCTGCTGGTGGAGTGAGCGTGTCTCTTCTGGTAATCTACAGCTTAAATGAACTTTAAATAAACCTTTTCACTCTAGAACAAAAATTAATATTTGATGTGTTACTTGAATCATCAGCTCCTGTCACCACTGTCTGATGGGCTGTTTCACCGTGCTATTGCTGAGAGTGGCACAGCTGCAATGAATGTATTTGTGGCAAATGATCCTCTACCAATGGCGCAGGTTAATTATCCATATTCTTCCTTTTTTGGAGGGTTAAACATTTTTGTTGCAGAATAATGAGAATATTAAAATGGATTTGTTTTTGAAGAATATTTGCCATTTCACCTCAGGCAATTGCAAACGCATCTGGCTGCAGTCTCGAAAGCACAAAGAAGATCAGTGACTGCATGAGAAACCTTGATACTGATACTATAGTGGGTTTTACACAGGTGAGGTAATGGGTGCAAACATGATAGAGAATGATTATTATGTCTTCTACAATATTTCTTTGAAGCCTTTGATTTCTCCCTCAGCTCTGTTCATGCTATCACATCTTTTACTTTTGTATATTTAATTCTCTCAAGGATCCAAATTTGAGAATTAAAGTAAATGTTGATGGACATTTCCTGACTAAACCTGTGGATGAGCTGTTTCGTAAACATGAACTCCATGCTGTTCCATTCATGACTGGTGTCAATAATGATGAAGGTGGATGGATGCTTGCATCAGTAAGTGTCACAGGAACATGTAAATAAAAAGCTCCATGATCTCAATGTAGTTTGTTGTTGTTTTGTAATGTTGAAAAAAAAGTAATTTGGCTTGGTATTTCCTTAGTTTTTTGCTCCCCAAAACTGGACAGAAGGACTAGATTGGGAATTTGTTTTGAACATGGTTTCCTTCTTCTACCCCGACGTAAGGCAGACACTACTTGATGTTACAATATTACTGTCCCCGACCTGCTCGAGCTTCTTTGATTGATGTGCTGCTTATTTCTTTAAGCCTAAAGCAGCATTTATCAGCGATGTGATAGCTGATGAATATTTAATAACTGAATAACAAATGTATGTGTGTTTAGATCTCCTAATGGGCACAACCTTGTCCACTGGCCAAAGTATGGAGCAGAAGAAAAGTACCTGGCGATTGGTTTAAAAAAGCAGGTAACTGCTCAGCACCTGAAGAAGGAGCGCTTTGTCTTCCTGACTCAGACCGTCCCAGAGAAGATCAAACAGCATGAGGAAAATGCAGAACGCAGCGAGCTGTAGAAAACTTACATCTGGTCTCTGCTCCATCAATTTTTTAAAATAATTAGAATAAATCATAATTCATTTAGCGACCATTCTTTACACATGAAATATTAGTTACAGTGAACAACACTTTTTGGTAAAACATTTGGTGTTACCTTGATCATTTCCATTCTAACATATATTTTTTTAGAATCCATGATTGTGTTCTTTAAAAGCGCTATTCTCACCTTTCCACAAAACCCACGTCTCCCGTTTATAACCAGCACTCTAAACATAGGGTATGTCAAATAATCCTCGTTAATGACAAGAGCAGTTTTTGTATAGTTTAAGACATTGATCATCGATAAACGAATGCAACTGTTTTTACTTCACTATAATCAAAGTGTAATTGTGGAAGTGAAAGAAAATAGTAGATAAAAGGTTGCTAGTTGAGAGCAGCTGTCATAACATAAAAAAACCGTGTTAAAATAAACAGATGTGACATCCTGGTTCTTTTCAGTTTTTATTTTTTTCTCATAAGAGGTGTTTAAGTTAACTGCTGTGATGACCCTTTGTGACACCAGCCAAAAAGAGCCTCCTATTAGTAAAGCTGCATTGTAATTGTAGGCCAACATGCACTCTATAAATTTTGTGCCCCTTGATGAAATCTGGATTATATGCCCTATAGTTTAGGTATATTATTCTACTGCAGTACTCATCTTAACTTCATGCCTTGATAAAACTTTAGGTGTTGTGATTAGCTTACATGTTTTCATGGCTGATGCAAAACTGCTTTTCATCTTTACACCTATCCTACTCATATAGGAGTGGATGTTTCTTTTACACAGCACAGTGATTGTGCTAGTGATTAACATTAAGCACTATGATTGGTGAATGGTGATGCTGGCAGGTCGCCTGTTAGGCATTACCTCTACTAACAGTGTTTGTATTTTATGTGTATTTTTGATAAAATTGTCTGGAATGAAATATATTTCAGTAGTCCATTTAAGAAATCTGAGCAGTTGTTTAGCTATGGGGATTTTATGCGTATTTCTAGTGTTACCTGATAACTTAGCATTCCATCTCTTAAAATATGTTAATCTTTTGGGTTGGTATTGGTACTAATTTAAAAATATATACCTCAAACGTGCACTATGAAAAATGTCTGAATATTTTTGTGTTGGCTGTCATGTCTTTTCTGTACATATTTTATATATTTTATAGCACATTTAAACAGCAGAGGTTGACCCAAAGTGTTTTAAAGACCGGCACATTTACATTACAATGTATTTACGTGAAAAACTGAAAGATGTGTTTTGCTGCGAAAAGTAAAAATCACAGTGATTTAATGGTCATTAAACTGGTTTCAAAATTTGGCAAACGGATAATGATTCGCTGCTCTCGTCTACATAACCTCACTTTATTGGTTAAAAGTATTGGTATTGATACAGCTCAATCTGCCTCCACGCGTCTGCTTTTGGATACTGCTTCCCTCAACACGCAGCCGTCTGCGTAACCTACAGGCAACGACACTGACTGACTTGACAGCAGTGGGACAGACAGTTTGCTGTACTTTGATCGCTTTTTGCTGTGCCTTAAAATCAGTGCAATCCAGTTACACCCCGCAGGATACAGTACATGCGCTTACAAGGAGACTGCTTCATATGAGGAAGCCCTACTTCTCTTGGCTTTTCTCTCACTTTTTGCACAATCGTGTGTCGTAATCTGCCCCAACACCACCATGACGTGCCATGCCAGGCAGACTTTTTGCTCTCTAATGCCAGTTTTATTTCTCTGTGTTGCTGCAGACCTGGACGGTGAGTAAGAGGAAACACTTCTTTGAACATTGACATTCGTGCTTTTGCGTTTGTTGATCTATAGAGCACATTTCATTCATAATGATGTAAATCCAAGCCCATCATGTATTCATGATTTGAATCCTGGGTTGTGCGAAATCCTAGAAATACACCTTAGACAAAGTGAATCTGTGAACTAAGGTGTAGGTCTGTTAGGTTATGTTGTGGTGATCGTCGGGTTGGGGGATTTGTGTTCATACTGGAGTTCAAAATTAAAAGCAATGGAAGATGGACAAGAAAAGTTCAAAGCCATCAAGTCCCCAGTTTAGAAAAAAGAGAAAAGAAGAGGAGGAGAAACGAGCAAAAGATGCAGGTAAGCAGGCTAGGACCGCCACTGCATCTATACCAGGGGTGGGCATGGTGTCCCTGCAGGTTTTAGATGCGTCCTCGAACCAACACAGCTGATTTAAATGGCTAAATTAGCTCCTCAACGTGTCCCGAAGTTCTCCAGAGGCCTGGTAACGATCATGTGATTCAGGTGTGTTGACCCAAGGTGAGATCTAAAACCTGCAGGGACTCCGGCCCTCGTGGACTGAGATTGCCCACCCCTGTCGACCTTTTTTTTGCTCATAAATACCTTTATGAAAAGTGATCACCCTCGCAAAAAAAAAAAACCCACATAGATTTATCCAGGTAGTAAAAACAATTTCCGCGTTTAACTCATCCTAAATGGAAGAAGTGAGATTGTTTTTCTGTCGATTAAAATTGGTGGAATCAC
>NC_135173.1:8456369-8481264 GCF_041146795.1 Maylandia zebra
CGAGTCACGAGATTCTGGTTCTCTTTAAAGAACTTTAACCTTTAAGAATTAAATGATATTTAATTCTAGGAATCAGAAGGAATTACATGGCCATTTGTGTTTGAGTCTGTCAAATCTTTTGACCGATAATTCTCTGATAAATCATCTCGGAGGGAGTGGTGACACACGGTGCAGGTATAATTGGATTAGGGTGAAGGGGCAGCCGTGGCTTTGAGGAGATTAGGCTGAGTACTGATCCTGTAATTAAACTGCCACTGCAAAGGAGGGGAGGGAGGATGGCCAGACAGGGGCGAGTGTCCATGAAAGGAGGGGAGGGAGTTGTTGAGTGAGGGTCCTTGAGTTGTGTATGCAGAACGTGCAGACGCATGCAATTGAAAAGCCCTTTTTAAAAAGAAAAATGTTCTTCCAGCTTTCCTTTAGCATCCATCCAGCACGTCATATCTGATATCTACTTCTTTGTGTCCGCAGGCAGCACGTGATTCGACCGATGGGCGTCAAACCCGACGGGACGTTGGCACCTTTGGAAGAAACTCTCTGCAGTCCACCTGAGGAAAACTCGGACTCAGACTCGGACTAGTGCTGCTGAATATCTCAGCCACGTTTTCCAGACTAAGCCCGATGGGCCCCACCCCCAACAAATCTCGAGCTGTGATTATTGAAGGTGGGTTCTGTAGCTGGGCTTGAATTTGTGCCTCCATCCTGAATGAGCTGCTGCTGAGTGTAGAGCTGTGTCCAAAAACTTCAGGTGCTGGATGGGAAAGTCCCATTTATCACCTCAGGGGCTGTAACTGGGACAAGTGGTAGTGATTAACAGAAAGCTGAACAAATGGTGATGGTGAAAAATAAAATATTTATGTGTAAGTTTATATCAGGCTTTTATTGCGCTTTGCAGGGCAATCAGCTCCTCTTTGGTTTTTCTTAGTGATATTGACTGACGGCCACTTAAATGCAAATAAAGTGTTATTTTGCAATCATGGACTGGACTCTTAGCAAAATCTTAGCCTCTTTTTTTTTTTTTCAAATAGGACAGGCACTTGCTGTAATAAATGAAATCAAACCAGTCCTGAAGTAGAATGCAGCTAAACATTTCACAGCAGGCTCCAGAGGCTGTCTCGCGCTGAAGCGGAGTCGTGCGTGGCAGGAAGACTACTTTCTGCTGAGTTTTGCTTCTTGCTGGAAACACTGTTTTGTTTAAAGTGTAGTTTTGGGTGTGAATAAACATTCCTTCACTTCTCTTTTTTAAAAATATATACATATAAAAAATATGACTAGAAGGTGCACAATTTTAACACGAATCATAGTAAACACTGTTAGCGGTAAAGCTGCTGGTACTGCTGGAGCACAGGACTGATGTGTTTGTGGACGGTTTAAACCTGCAGCTCACTTTGTGTAATCAGTTTTTACCATGGACAAAAGACAAATGTTAGTGGTAGTTCACTTTTTTCTCTCTGGTACTCGATGACGTTATGGAGAAAAGAAAACAAGTTTCATTAAATTTAAGACTTGAGGCAATGCAGCATTCTCCACAGGTCGATGGTGGTTTTTGCCTGTTCGGGCTCTTGATAATGAAATGTGTGAACTACGATGATTGTTTTCTAATCTCTGTTCCTTTTGTCATCTGCATGATGTTGAATCAAAAAAAAGAAACCTATGAAAATGTTGTTTATTTGACACTAAATGTGTGACTTTATATAAACAAAGTAATATATTTTCTGTGTCTTGGTATAATTTAATTTTATGCAGATCTCACATGCTTGGCTGGTTATACACATAATTTAACTGCTTGTTACATCAGCGTTTCTCATTGTTAATCAAATTTGTGCAAGTTGACTTTACTCTTTTCGATTTGCCAAAGTTGGTTATCATTTGCTGGGTTTCTCATGTCTGTATTTTTCCCCGCATCGCTGTAGATTTGTTTTGTGCTCAGCTGTAAACAATTATTCCACCACATTCAAGTTTTCTGTTCGTGTTTTTCTAAGTGGAAAGCATTTATGAACTGGCATCATATCATTTCCACAAAAGTTAATAGACTGAAGAATAAATGTCTTTTTTTGGACAAAGTGCAAATTACACAATACTTTTATTAAATACGCTCTCAAAGACAGTGTTATACTGATTATAAAACATTAACACATTACACTGACTTAAAACACCTTAAAATTAATATTTTTGATACAAGGCTCGAATGTCTACTAGTGTTCTTGATGGATGCTGTTTGAACTTGATTAACCTTTTGACGCGTTCATATAACCATGATATAAACATCACATTACTGGCTCTTAGATGAAGAGGTAAGACTCTAATCTGATTAGAGGTTACAGTTAACAGAACAGTCTGCCATGTGAACTATGGATAGTGGAAACTTCAAAATCCTTCAAGTGTCGTAATATTTAGTTGCTTAGGGTGGACGATGCAGAGCTCTTGCTGTCTGTCTCAGAATCTGTCTCCTCGCCACCGCTGCCTGCTGCTCTCTGAGCTCCTGGTATGGACCTGGATGTCTCCGTCCTGCCTTGAGGCTCTGCTGTTGCTCTGATCGGACATGTCTGTGATGGCGGACTGCTTACCAACGCTGGGATGGTCTGCAGAAAGAAATGAAAACCACTGAGTGCCACAGGACTATGTAACAATCATTCTGCAGCTTTTTTCCTTTTTAACTGAGACATGTATGACCTGTGAGAGCTTTTAGAACCCACCAGTGTTTCCTGGTTCCTCATCAGCTCTTCGATCTCGTTGTTCCAGCCGAGCATTTCGGCAAACTTCCGCACAGTATCCTCCAGGTTTCCTAGCTCCATGTGGTCCCCTCGCCGGAGCGGGACCTTCTCAAAGGGACCCACAGCATGTCGGTTCAGGAGGAGACGTGGCACAGTGGAGCGCACCGTGTTCACCAAGCTGGCAAATGGCTCAATCTGAAACATTTTATTTAACATTTAATGGAATGTGCCTTTACACAAACAACCTGTTTTTACTATGATATCATATTAAATTTTAATGTTTACCTGCAAAGACGTGCCCATAATGATGAGCAGGTCAGCTTTTGGGAAATCTTTAGTGTGCAGGAAATACTTCTGAGGAAGGTCCTCTCCGAAAAACACAACATCCGGTTTGACTGTTGCGGCACAAAATGTGCATATGGGGACGTTGTCATTCATTATCGCCCGCTGTTAGACAAAAAACACGCAGGAAAGATTAACGTGGCATCAAGCGCATGGGATTCATATATAATATAAAGAGGCATACGAACCTTGGCCTCCTCAGCGGGGTAAGGAGTGTAGCACAGGTGACACGAAGCAGTGGCAAAACTTCCATGAGCTTCTACGAGTTTTTCATCAGGGATGCCACACACTGAAGGTTTTCAAATATGATCACATTAGGAGCGAAACAGGAGCATTAATGCAAACAATCTGAGTTTGTCCTATTTGACTTTTATTAAAGTCAGACAATAATGAGGGGGAATAAAAATCTTACTCTAGCTCCCTCAAGACAAATCTTAACATCAGGCGTGCTGACTGAAATCTTTTACATAACAAGATATTCCACATAGTGAGGGTTTATAATTATTGTTAATTAATTGTATTTTTGGTGGGTTTTTAGGGGGATATCTAAAAGCTGTTTTTTTAAGCACAGTGTTGCATTTTGCCCAGATGTCTCTGTGGATTTCTGCTTCTAAACTTCTTTAAAAAACAAAAAAAGAAACTAATTATAACATTGATTTTAACTGCTAAATATACTTTTAGGCCAAGGAATTCAATAACAGCAACAAATTAGCTTGAACCGACTATGACACAGGAGAACGGAGAACAGGCAGCCAGCTTTGGGTCCTGCAGAGCAGCTGTCACCAGTACCTTTGTTTGAATATGAACTCTCAAAATGTGCTGCTTTAGAGCAGTGACGGACTGAGTTCTCACCTTCTTCTGCATTCAGCTACAGAAAAGATGCCATTGCAGTTGAGGGTTGTCTTAATGTTGATACGCTGCTTGTAAAGAGAAAGCCAGTGTTGATGGCGTTTCTTCGATCGCTTATATAAAATCATCCACAGAGCACAGATAACATCACTTGCTGTACGGGGGAAACCTGTTTTTCCTGCACTGGATTCCTTGGCCTTGAAAAAGTAGATTTAGCTAAACTCAATTTTTTTTTTAGCTGCAGCCACTTTGTAAAACCCGAGATAGCCGCTACATTGACAAATCCCCCACTAAAAAAGGTAAATTAAATTACACATCTTCTCTGACTAATGCACTGAAGAACTCACAGATAGCGAAGTACACTGAAAAATGAAAGCTACCAAACAGCAGTGGACAGGGAGCCCCTTCAAAGACACCTTATTGTTAAATCGTCAAACAACAACCCTTTACAATTCATCCCTGCTGGCAGATGCTTCAATAAAAAAAGGCAGCCAAATCTTCCAATCCTGTAGCTGGGTTTTTCAAAAAGTCACATTAATGGTAATGAGGCATCTCGAGCTTAAGTCAATGCACAAACCACTGGGCAGCTTCAAAACAACACTGATGCTGTAGCCCAACTGTTTCTCACTCACATTTCTCCAGTCCGTCGATGTTCTGGGTGTACAATCGGAGCAGGAGGCCTTTGTGATGAAGCATGCGGATGAAGTAGTGTATGTAGTTTGGACGATGGCTGCCAGGATACAGAGCCTTAGCCAAGGAGAAGAACGGCTGCGGGTCATTGGAGAAGTAGTCGATGTTGAAAATGGCTTCTGGGTATGGGATGTTATACTTTTCCAAGTTTGCGTAAAGACCTGTTCCTGGAGTCCTGAAAAATTGGTACATTCTGAAACACAGATTTTCTGAGGTTCAAGTAATGCAGATAAAAGTGAGCCAGTGGTGGATTTCTTCTTATGGACAAGAAGGTTGAGCTGCTACACAGCTTTCACAGTGAAAATCTGCAGATTGGTGAGGTTTTAGACACCAACCTAAAGTCTGGGATCCCACTTGCTGTGCTGATTCCTGCTCCAGCCACCACCACTACGTTCTTACAGCGGCCGAGCTTCACCAGCCGAGCCACAGATGCCAGGCCTCCCTGGGATGATGACTTAACAGCGGGCGAAGATGGAGCAGTCTGATCAGATCTTGGTGCAGAGGGCTGAGGTGCCGGCACAGAATCACTGCTGGCTTTGGGAACCTTTCCTTTACTGGAGAAAAAGACAGTGTGTGCTTTACTTTGCAGCTTTCATTATTTCTTTTTATAGTCTCGTGTCACATGGACCACACCAACATTACTTTAGACAGTTATCAGTCAGGCCATACCGCCAAGGAGGTGTAATCTGCCCCAAATTCATTATGTTTCCGCTCATTGTTGCAGGACTCTCTTCAGCACTGTGAGTCCTAAACTCCTCATGAAGTCCGTGTGTCATTTTTGTTTCATAAAACAGTGCTGAACTTCAGTAAGTGCATGTGATGCAAACACTGGCTGTTAAATCTTTCACCTGGTGGCTCAAATAATAGAGCAGTATGTAATAGTAATGCAGTGACTTCACAGCTAGTGAATGGTCCTACATCCTGCATGTTCTACTCAAAGACCACAGGCACCTCAACCAAAAGGAATCTCAAACAGATCTGTGATCTTCAGCACAAATCCAGCATCCATCAATATTTTATTACAATTATACCTGTCTGAGAAGGCCAGCACGCCTCAGAATGTTAACACTAGGGCTGGGTCATATTATAACGTTCACGGTAATACCGGTATAATGTTAGGCGACGATAGGAAAATGAAATATCGCGATAGAATATGAGTAAAACGCGCACGCGCAGTGCCTTTGTTTTCATACGCACATGGCCGATTGTTGAGTGAAACAGATGAACCAGAATTGGTTTGTAAAAATGGTGCAACTTCAGTGATGTGGAACTGGTTTGGTGTTTGTCCGTCAGATACACAACAAAGCACATTTTTTGCAGAACATGCAAGCGGCCGTTGTTATTGTCGTATTTGTCGGACTAAGATGCTCTTAAATCTGGGAGTAATCTGGGTCCTAAACTCCGTACTTTCAGGTCAAGCAAACACTGCAGCATCACTGAGAGTTAAACTGTCTAAATTCTTTCATCTTTAATAAAACGATCAGCATTGCTGCTTTACCAGGTGTAACTATGAAGTTTAACTTCCAGGCATCCATGAAAACAAAACTAACGGAGTTAGAAGTTAGCAGGAAGCTAGCGGAAGTAAGCTCGCTAGTTTTGCTAGTTGCCTAAGCATGATATAGCATGTTCTGACTGAGATTTCTGGAAAAATTCAAAGGTACAGCTCTGCTATCACTTCCAACATAAATGAAGACAAACTACACAGCAGTGAGGTTTGTAGGGTTACTGAAGTTGGGCTAGCTGGTATATAATGATGTGCTACGTTATCGCTAGCGACACAGCTATGTTAGCATAACATAAACAGTGAAGCTGGAGGACGAACACTAACACTTTTACACTTATAAAAGTTAACGTGAAGGTTCCTCATGGTTAGAGACAAATGCAATCGCATGGCAGGATGCTGTAAATGCCCCAAACTTCAGTCACGAGAACAACTGAGATAATCCATCCACAATACGAGGTTAGTCATTAATATACTGCAACAACATGGGAATAGAGCAGCTGCCAGAGAATTCAACATTAATGAATCAATGGTACAGAAGTGGAGGAAGCAAGAAGAATGAGTTTAATAAAGTTTGATTTATCTGACTGCTTTGTTTCGCGTAATGTGCCTTATAATCCCGTGCACCTCATGGTCCGAAAAATACATACTGCACACTGCAGTTTAATGTTGCAAAGCACCTCTTTTTAACTTCAGTGGATATTATACATGGTTATGCTCAGTATATGTCAGCCCATTTCTACTGGAAATGCCTTTTGGTTAAACTTTCAGCAAGGAATATGCATTTGCACTGTTACATTTTTATAAAGCTTTAATGTACATAAAAACCAGCTTCTTGTTTAAGTGAAAATAAATGGAAGGTTGTCTTTTTGCACTAGTAATGTTGTGGAGTTGTATTTTGTCTCGCATCAATTATATCGTCAGTTATATCGTTATCGCAAATTTTCAAATATATATCGTGATAAATATTTTTGGCCATATCGCCCTGCTCTAGTTAACACATCTTTAAATGACAAAATATTCATAATTTCATCTCTGTCACGTTTCCCAAATGTTAACCAACAGTAAAACCCACAGAATCAAACAAAAGGATTTAAAACTGAGTGTAAAGAAACCAAGACTCAAGACATTTTGGTGGGCGTGGGCTGAAGCATACTTTTAAAAATAATAATTAGTTCATAGGCAACCATTTCACTGCTAGACAAAAATACTTGATATGAACACTTCTGTACATAATGATGATGATCATGCCTCAGTTTTAAAGCATATTAAGGCCACACTGCTGCAACACTTGCACTCCAATTTCTTGATCATATTATGTTTTTAAAACCTGATTATTTTTATTTAGTGCTCATAGCATAGTGACATTTCTATGTATATATTAGTAAATGAGGGCCATTGTCTTGATGTTTCCTGATGTTCCTGTGGAAAAATGGCTTGAGAGAGCCAAAAGTTCTCCAAGACACTGAACATTTTCCTATTAATTAATACACTGCTGTACTGGACTTGTGTGATGTTAAGTGGTTTTCTTTATACAGGATCACTGTTACATGTCCTTACCCTGTAAACAAAGCATCCTGTCCACTCACACTCATCTGACTGAGGTTCTGAGCCAATGCCGAATCAGTTTGCTTCCTCCTTTGTTTTCCATACAGGCTCGGCCCGGAGTCCGGGGGCTCTATGTGGTTGGTGTGCCTGGCCTGAGAGCTGCGGGTTATCCTGGTGACTGAAGCTTGGGAGGTCTTTTTATCCCAGCTGGACCTGGACCTGTTCATTCCAACACCTGTTGGCGAAAACAATACACAAATTAAACTTCAGTGACTGTTCATGAGCTGTAATTCAAATTTCTTCCCTCTGTCTTATTTGTATGAGATTTGTCTGTGTACTGATAGCACAATGGACATTTTTTTTAAAGAGGCAATTCATAAGCTTGTTTTTTTTTTTCCAATGCACGTTTTCCTTTCAATTCACATCTTTTTCTGCTAATTAGTTATGAATGTGTATTCTCTGATTTTCCTTCCTTCTCCTCCCATATTTAAAAAGCTGTTACACTCAAATCATCGGGGCATCCTTTTCTCTTCAGTTCCTCTACACACTGAGAAGCTGAAATGTTTTAAAACTGTCAACTCTTGAACAAAAGGTAATGACTGCAATATATTTACCCCCCCAGCAGCTATGCCAATACAACCCACAGCTGTGGCAGCTTTACTGTTCAGTCGAAGCAGAGAGAGGAGCTGCGAGGTGGGGGGTGAGAGTTAAAAAGAGGGGGAGCAGAGGTGAAAGAGAAGCGTAGGTTGACTGTGTGTCAACAAACCCAGCTGGGAGAGAAAAGAGGATGCCCCCTAACAGCCCCCACAAATGGGCAGACAGGGGTGAGGGGGTGTTCAGAGATAAATGATACAGAAGCAGGATTCAATAAAAGGTAGCAGAGGAGAAGAAGAGGACAGAAGGGAGGAGGGGGCTTCTCCTCAAAGCTATTCTAGGCCTTCAAAGAACTTCCACGAGGAATGACCACAGAGAGGTTGTGAACAAGAAAACAAAAGATGTACAACCCATAAAACAAGTCCATTTCAGAAAGCAATGGGAGCAGCAGGGAGATACGATGCACCCTCCTCCAGAAGCTCTTTATCACCCTCCAGAGGTGAGAGGAGAAGAGACACCTCTGCAGGACACTACTTTGCTAAAACTACTTTAACATTTAAAGGCTTGAAGCAAAAAATAAACAATAAAAATTGAGAAAAAAAAATGCAACTTTTTTCCCCTCTTAAAATAATGCATTAGTGATAAAGAACATGTTAAAGTTCACATTCATCAACCTGCTTTATATTTTAGACACATTCTTTCCCTCCATAAAAGACTGAAGCTCCCACATTACCTAAAGAACTATTAAAAACAGCAGGAGGCCGAGGGTCTTGGCTTTGTCTGGCCCCCTCTCAAAAAGACACTGCTGAGTACAGGCAATATATCACCAGCCCAATTACTAAGATCTCGCACAGACCGTGTTGTGTTGCAGCACTCAACTCAACAACATGATATTAACTCTTGTAGCAGAATCACATCTGGAGATGCTGCACAAACTGCTGTAGTGAATCTTAAGTTGAGCAAATGACTCTGACCTCTAAACTTCAGAAACAACTCTGCCACAAAAGGTCCACAAAGTCATTTTTTATGACATCACCACCACCACCACCATCACGCTGACTTTGACTTAAATGTTGATTTTAATTCCCCCCCCCCCCCCCAAATCTAGCAAAAAGTCTAAACGTTCCACAGATGCCGTTATCACTCTTTAATGACAAATAAATCCCTGAATAAATGACAAAAGGCTTAAAACGGATTTGAGTGCCCCCTTCTCTTTGCTTGGCCTTTCACTCTGCTTGTTCTCACTCTCCCTAGTTGAAAATCTGAGCCCAGAGAGTCCCACTACCAGACCACCAGGCCTGTAGCTGCTCATATGAGGGTTACAGTCATCTAATTAGGTTTGAGGACACCTCACTGATCACCACGAAACCCCCCTAAAAGAAAGTTAGGCTGATTGATAATCCTTTTAACATATAAAAGACTGAGAGCAAAGGCCAAATGCCAACCAAGAAGTTTGTATAAAGGGAACAAAGGCAACAGCATCCCCACGATATTTACTGATCAGTAGGTAAACAAGTTCTACCTAAATACTGTGTTAAAAAGGAACACAAATAGAGATAAATCAAAGGAATAGTAGAGTAATTTATATTTTAAAAATAAAAAACAGCAAACATTTCCATAAGGAACAGGATTAAGAGTGTTAGTTTCGTGTTTAGTTTTGACATTCACAGTGCAATAATGTTAAAGCTGCTTAGGTATGTTTTTATGATTACATCATCGTAATGGTGCTGCAGTTTATCCATTTTCTGTGAGCGGTGCAACTGAAACTTCAAAGAAAGGCTCAGGTGTCCCTTTGATTAAATTTAGGTATGTTTAATGAGGGGCTTCCCCCTGCAGCCCCGGCATTTAACCCTCCACTTGCAGCAGAGTTGACAACTGCCGACTCTGAACTCTGCCCCCTCCCCAAGCAGACACAGCAGCCTGGTCTCCATAGAAACCACTTCATTACTTAATTGGAGAGGCAGCAGCTATATGTCCTCCCACCCCACCTGCTCACTAATGACATATCACTCTATGTAGCATCTTTGTTGGACTCTCAATTGACACAAAGCAGCAAGTCCTAATTTGTGCTGCTATATTGTTTGCATGTAGAGAGGAAGGTGGGCGGTGGAGAGCTAAATTTGCCCAGCAGGTCGATGGCTGAATAATGACTCTTGCCTTGCTGCTCCTCTGAAGACGCACTCGCCTTAAATTAAGAACCAATGAGCTATCAATACAAGCTTATAGCTTGTACCGAACAACCTACATTCTCTTTAAAGTCACTGCATCACTTTAAAATTCAAATGACATTATTTTCACAATAGTGAAGCTTAGTAATAAGAAACACTTTCTAATTAAACAGTTTAATTCTACATTATTTTCACTCCATATGAGAAAAAATAATAATTTCAATAATTTGAAATATGTCCAAAAATGTTTGAAAAACAACGTGTGGTCACTTGAAGGTGAATCTATGAAAATGCCAAAGACAACACAATTTGACAGACATAATTTTATTTATTAATTTTTTTTCCAACAAGGTGAGTCACAACAGGAAACCGGATAAGTGAAGAACCAGAGAAGAAGTGGCTAGAATAAACATGATCTACAACAGTTACACAGCATCTGAAAGCTGTGTCTTTAAGAAATAGGGAAAAAGAAAAATCCAGCAGACTTTACACAGGACCTGAGATGTACACCTCTCACCTTAGTTGATTCATCTACTGTTCACTGAAGTCTCACAGAAATATTCTCAGAAAGGATAGCTGTCTAGAATCTATTCTTAAGGAAGGGAAACAGGGAGAAAACGCTGAGGTAGCCAAATTACACAAGAACTGCACTGAAAATCAGTGGCAACAGGTCTTAATTAATGTAAATTTGAAATTTCTGATTAAAATTGTCGTCAATATGTTTGAAGAACCTAAAGAGAGAGGTACAACTGTGTGTCTACAGTCATCTGTAAAACATGGTGGAGGCTCTGTTAGTGCTGTGTTACACACAGTGAGGGTACACTGTCACCTGCTGGCACTTCTCAAGCATTACACATAACATTTTAGTAAACAACAAACTAACCACAAACTAGGACTGTGCAAGCACCAAATTTCTATCTCAGTTAGAAATTTGGCTTCAGTTAATTATTAAAAACAAAACAATGCAAAAACAGTGACAAAAATTACCAAGATTCTTGCCATAACAGAGAAGCCCAACCATAAAAATGAATGAAGAAACCGTGATTGTGGATAAATGTTAGACCCCCAAGTAAAGGCGGACACATATGGCACCAACAACATAGGGATAATTTCAGCTACACTGTGGTAAGTGCATTGTATTGACTACAAACCTCTGTATTCTCCAAGCTACATCAGTACAAACTGATATAGTTTGTACCAGTGGGCTAGTTTGGATCTGCTGTGGTTTTATACATTTAAACAATTTTAGGGTGCAGACTAACACCTGCACCAAGTGCAAACATTACTGGGGGGGTTTTTTTTGTTTTTTTTTTAAATATTTCACTGGAGAAAACAAACAAAAAAACAAAGCACTTTGGGTAAACAGTCAAGGGTCATATGAGCATCACTTTCCCCTACATTTAGATATACATGAATCTGTTCTGTGTCAAAATCATTTCTGGCAGTCACATTTTTAACTCATGGCTATGAAAACACTGATGTTTGTGTGTTTTATAGAATAGTTTGGTGATATCACAATGATCCAACAACTTCAGATTCTGAGGAAGTTCTCCTAGTCCAGGGGTGGGCAACTCCAGGCCTCGAGGGCCGGTCTCCCTGTAGGTTTTAGATGTGTCGTTAATCCAACACAGCTGAAGCCTGTCCTAGTCCATGAATGCAAAGGATCCACTGATCCAGACACCCTTCTGTGTTTTTTTATTTTTTTATTTCAAAGCCCAAATACTTGTAAGTGTTAAAATGACTATATTAGATATTTACTTTTGAAACACAGGAAATGGATGTATAAGATGAGCCTGGTGTCAAAAATGATATGATCCTTGAAAATTGACCCAGAAATATGTTTTTAAACGTTTAACAGAAAAATTCTAGTCCAAATTTGTTTATGAAACATATTTAAAATAACAAAGTTGACCAGTGTTGCACATGAAGCAGATAGTTACACAATAAAGAAAGATGCACCACGCACACATGCCCACACTTATCAGTAATTAACACAAAAATGCAAGCGACAATACATCAGCTTAAATATCTAAGCTTTCACGCAGACTTTAAAGTCAAAGAATAAACATGAGTTTGAAGGCATACTAAAGGTGGGAGCCAGTTTAACATGAGGTGGGGGGCAACTTATTCAACAATTTAGGGACTATAGCTGAGAAAGTTAGACTTCCCCTCCCTGTTCTTAAGGCTAGTGTTTATAGCTGGTTAGCAGATCTTAGGGCCCTTGCAAATCAAGTTTGCAGATGACACCACCGTTATTGGACTCATCTCGGACGGGGATGAGTCTGCCTACAGGAGGGAGGTTGAACGTCTGGTGTCCTGGTGCAGCCACAACAACCTGGTGCTGAATGCCCAGAAGACAGTGGAGAATATTGTGGACTTCAGGAAGCACACAGCCCCCCCCCCCCCCCCCATCATCCTGACTGACACCCCCATCACCTCTGTGGACTCATTCCGCTTCCTGGGTACCACCATCACCCAGGACCTGAAGTGGGAGCCCACCATCACCTCCGTCATCAAGAAAGCCCAGCAGAGGATGTACTTCCTGAGGCAGCTGAAGAAATTCAACCCGCCAACACGGACGATGATGCAATTCTACACTGCAATCATCGAGTCCATCCTCACCTCCTCCATCACCGTGTGGTACGCTGGAGCCACTATCAGGGACAAACAGAGACTGCAGCGTGTTGTGCGCTCTGCTGAGAAGGTGATTGGCTGCAAACTCCCATCTCTGCAGGACCTGTACACCTCCAGGACACTGGGGCGTGCACTCTGATCACAGCTGACCCTTCACACCCTGGACAGTCTGTTTGACCTGCTCCCCTCAGGCAGGAGGCTCCGGTCCATTCGCACCAGAACCTCTCGCCACAAGAACAGTTTCTTCCCCTCTGCTGTTGGACTCATGAACAATAACCGTATGACTGTTCCCACCACTAACACATGACCCTACGCTGTGTTCACTGCATCATTCCATGTTTGGCACTGATCACCACCTGCACTCATGTATATATCTATCTACGTAGCACTTTTAATTCTTATTCTTATTTTCATTTTCATGTCTATTTTAGCGTAATTTATGACAGTATGTTTGCACTGAAGCACCGCAGCAATTTCCTAATGTTGTAAACCTGCTCAACATTTGGCAATAAAACCCTTTCTGATTCTGATTCTGATTGGAGGCACATAAGGTGTTAAGAGATAAGCAATATATGGTGGGTTCAACGCAAAAAATAAATCTTAAAATCAATCCTAAGATGCAGGGGAAGCTACTGAAGAGAGGCCAGATCAGAGGAATAAGTTGCATCTTATGCTTTCTGTTAAGAAGGTGAACAGCAGCATTTTGGACCAACTAAAGGTGTGAAAGGGAGGCCTGATTTACGCGAACAACAGTTGAGCTGTAATAAAAGCACATATAACATCCAGGGTGCCAATGCTTATTTCGGTTTCTCTGTCACAGGTGTTGATTTGCTTTTTCTGGACAAACCCCGATGTATTTTGAATGCTTGTAGCTCAGAAAATCTTTACACTGTCACTAAAATGATGGGGGAGACATGTTAGCGTGAAACTTTCCACATTTTGGAAGCAGACATCTAGATAGGCCTACCACTTTCTCAGAGAGGAAAATCAGCCCTTTCTTCGACTTAGCATAAGTGCAAACTACGTCAGATCACACTGAAAATGTGGGGTTTTAATTCACTTGAAGGGCCCATGGACTCGTTTCATGAAACTGTATGTGGATCCATTTAGTAAAAAAAAAAAAAAGGAAAAAAAAAAAAAGCTTTCCCTAAAATCAATTTGACGTCATTTCGCTTCATTCTGCAGGAAACCATGGGAATTGATATTAAAAGATGGAAGTGCAGTGGTAGCACTAACAGTAATGCCACTGAAAGGTTATAAGAGGGCTTTCATTTCATTTGCATGTCATTAGCTACCTGTGTCTTTCCAGACGGCAGAGGTTCTGAATGACGAGCAGACGACGACGACACACTGCAGACTTTTGTTGAGCCACTCGTGATGTTTTACATCCAAAAAAATAAACAAAAACTTTCGAGCTTCCCGTAAAATGTTAAAGCGTAGCCCTCCAGCTGCGGCAGCCAAACAAACAGCTGTTTAAACTGTATTAAGGGTGTCTCCTTCTTCTCAAAGCCATACAGTGAGGTTGCACGCAGCCTGAACGGGAAGTTTTTACAGAGCGAGATGTCACTCTGCTGCCGTTTCCGGGTACTAAATTACTGTGTACGAATACAGGCGGGAAACTAAACAGGAGTCACGTGACACCACGTTTCCGGTAAAGTCCTATTCAAATTAATAGTAGGTCTAAAAGTCACCCAGCGATACATTTTGGATGTTCAAAGAGGTGTTTGTAATCTTTTTGGAGGCTGTAGCTTGATTTGCTGATATCATACAGAGAGATGTTTCCTTTATTTAGCCTGTGCTCACAAACATGTGACAAGACCAGTAAAGACACAAGCAAAAAAAAAAAAAATTGGCCCTGATTAAACCCCCATATTATAGTACTGTAATAGTTAAAAGAAATTTTAAAAAAAAGAAATTAATTTAAAAAATGAACCAAAACTAAACATTTTGTAAATATAAAAACTATCATGATTGACTACAACAGTAGTTTCTCTTTGCCAACATAGAAAGGCTGTGTTTGACAGCACTCATTGGATTGATCGATACGCAGAAAAATGGGAAAGTCCAAGGAACTCAATTAAGATCTAAGAAGGAGAATTATAGATTTATACAAGTTGGGAAAGTCTCTTGGAGCCATTTCTAAACAGATTACAAGATCATTAATTCAAGATCAACAATTTAAACATCTTGTTCTGGCAAGACAAGGCCAGGACAAGATATTCAGATCTGTCATCTGTTTGTAATGTCTGGAAAAGAGCCAAACTGTTACCCTCAGACGACAGGAAAAGTTTAGGAACAACCCAGCAGCCACCGAGGCTCAAACCTGCCATGACCTGGAAACTGCTGAAACATCAATGTCCTCTGCCCACAATTAAGTGAATTTTTGCATCACTATGGAACAAGATTGTGTCAGTCAAGAAACAATCCCCTGCTCTAGAATCAACATCTTCAAGCTTGACTGAAATTTACAGCTGTCCATGCTGTCCAGCTGTCCTCTGAAGAAAAGTTTTATGGTCAGACAAGGAAAAATCTGAGCTCTTTGGCCACAATGACAAGAGGAATGTTTAGTGGAGTAAAGGTGAGGCTTTTAAATCTGCAAAGTCTGTACCAGCTGTCAAGCATAGTGGTGGTAGCATGTTGTTTGCAGCTATTTTGCTACCAGGGGTACTGGTACATTACAGAAAATGGACAGAATAATAAAGGAGAACTCCCTTTAAATTCTTCAAGTTTACCTCAAATCAACAGCTTGATAGTTGAAACTTGGACAAAATTGGGTGTTTCAAATGGACAATGATCACAAAGACACATCAAAACTGGTTTTGGAGTGGAAAATGCAGGCAAACATTAAGCTGCTATAAACATCTTTCCAAACCTTTCCAAACCATAACTCTATTGAAAATGTGCAGACTACACCTGAAAGTTAGGTCCATGTATCAAACCAACAAATTTCAATTAACTACCAAGCGTGAAATGAAGAGTGAACAAATATCCAACGGAAGCTGTAACCAAAGCTTTTTGATGGCTACCAAAAGCATCTGGTCAAGGTGCAACTTGCTAAAGGAGATTTAACCAAGTATTAGTGAAGGTCTATGAATATGCAAGCCTGTATGTGTACTTTTGACCAAGTGTGGATTAGACTACTCCAGGGGTAGGCAACTCCAGGCCTCGAGTCCTGCAGGTTTTAGATGTGTCCTTGATCCAACACAGCTGATTTAAATGGCTAAATTACCTCCCCAAAATGTCTTGACATTCTCCAGAGGCCTGGGAATGACCATTTGATTCAGGTGTGTTGAAACGGGGTGATGTCTAAAATCTGCAGGGCACACGAGGCCTGGAGTTGCCTACCCCTGGACTACTCTTATCTTAATGTTGTGATAAATGTTTGGATAACTTTCACAAACTCTGTGACAAGATTTAAAATACAGGACCTATACCCTTATTCACTTCAGTTCGGTTGATACTAAGTTTTTAATGTGTATATTTCTAAAATTAATAGCTTATTATCATATTTCATACCACCTTTCACCTTTAACAAATTTCCCACGTGTGGGACTAATAAAGGTTAGGTTATCTTATCTTATCTTATGCCTTTACGCACAGAGGTTGCATTTGTTTTCAGGTGAGACGTGACCATCTATTTAAGACAGACGATCTCTGGTAAACCTAAACATGTACGTCACTTCCGCCTCGAAGGGAGGAGGCGGTCTCGAGGTATTTATGTCCGTGTCCCATCCCACCAAAGTCTGGTTGTGTTTTGAGGCTGCGTATTATTTAAACCCATTGTTTCTACTACATATAAATGTATATTTCGAAATACGGTGTTCCCAATCATATCCAAAATAAAAACATTTTTTAAATGTGAAAACAACCCCCTGTACACTTCTTAACCGTTTAGATATAATCGGAAAACACTGTTTAGGTTCTTAAACGTAAGGGCCTCACTGCATTATGAAATTATGCTAATTAATTTCGGAAACATGTCAAAAAGTGGACTAAAATTATAAACAGGAACAGTCTAATTTTAGATCCAGTATTTGTGAGCCGTGTGTTTTTCTCACACGGAGAAGCAGCTGGGGATCCATCTGCAAACAGTGCGTAAGTCTGTTTTTTTATGGGTGGAGACTGAGGTCCTCCTCCTCCAAAAAAAAGAGTCAGACAGACAACACAAGCTCGCTTCGCCATCAGCAGCTTCATTGTTGAGGATTTTGGTCCTTTTAGAAATAACTGTGGTCATTTTTTTTAAAGAACACAGCCTTCCCCAAAAGTGGGTCGCTCTCTTTGCTAGCTGTACGCTCGCGCAAGGTAAGTGTTGGGTTAGCTGTTTGGGATTCAGTTTGTTTGATGACAGTCAGCCATGAAAACTTCAGCAGAAGCACGAGCGTCACTTTTGAAAAGAAAAAAAGGAAAAGGAAAACACCTCAGCCATATTTCCTTAAAACAACTCCCGAGCGAAAACACCGCAGACCCTTACTTTATACGGGACGGCTAGTTTAGAAATGACGACGCACTGTCGACTATTAGCGGGAGAAAGCTGCTGAAAGTGGCGTTTCCCTGGGGAGAGATGTGACGTTTGAGCTAGAAGATTCTACAAAATAACATTAATCAGCGCGTGACGTTCAGGCTCCGCGTATAAGTCACACAACTATGACGGTTATAAAGGTTAGTAATACAAGTTAGCGTACTCTTCGAGTACTGACTGGAAGTTACTGTCGCATTTTGCACGTAGAGCTCGATCTGTTTGAACCCTATACAGAGTTGTTTCCACGACAGCTTTCAACCGTTATCCGTCGTTATGTTTACAACCCATTTAAAAAAGCATTTTATTAGAAATAAATGTCTGCTCTGCCTTTGTACAACACATATGTTGGATTTTAGGAAGGGGGGGGGGGCTCTGCAGCTGAAGCTGGATTATTATTTATTTATTTATTTATTTAATTAAATTATTTATTTATTTATGTTTAGGCAAGTTCCACTTGCAATCTAGGTTGTAACCAAGATTGTAGAAATCCCCCTCCCTAGTTTAAACCTGTACCACTTCAATAAAACAAAAAAACTAACAAACAAAAAGACCAGGAAGAACACATTATTTACATTTTATATTTATAAGTGAAATGCTGAAGTCAGTCAGCTTTCGTTTTATTGTTAATCTCGGGTTAATCTTGGAACTATTAAATCCTTTCAGCTACATCATGTAATCTTTATCAGCACAGCAGATGGTGTTTGCTGAGTTGCTGGAGGGAAGAAATCAAGTAAGTCGACCTTTAAAATAAAATAAAAATCAAGCATTTGTTTGGTTAGATCCCCACTAGGTTGCTATGAGTGGGTGAAGCCCCAATCCAAAAACAGATTGACAAAATCACGGTTTTGCTTTGAAAATTATAAATAATTTTATTTAGGACGTGCACTTGGTTTGAAAGGACTAACCGGAAATGCAGGGTAACTGTCGGCTGTATGTAGCTGAAAGCTAACGTTTTGTCGCATTTCTTCGCCGCTGTTTTCAGTCTGTCTGCTATTTTGGTATTTGTCTTCGTTTGAAGAGTTTGTCGTTGAAACCCCGAGTTAAAGACATCGAACTGACTCTGCTGCTGAACTCGGTAAGACTGCGAACAGTGGGGTCAGTTTTACAAGTTAGCTACAGCTTGCTAACATACATTAGCTTCATGTTTGCTTTAATACTGAGTGGAAGTATCAGGAGATGGATTTCTCTACAAGACCCGTGAGGGTCTGCTTCCAAGTGGGGGAGGTCTAGTTTTCAGTCATGTGTTTATAATTAAGGAGTGAC
Organism: Maylandia zebra; assembly: GCF_041146795.1. NCBI lineage: Eukaryota > Metazoa > Chordata > Actinopteri > Cichliformes > Cichlidae > Maylandia > Maylandia zebra. The sequence continues at coordinate 8,475,189 of NC_135173.1, forward strand.
GGGCCTGTGCTGTCTTCTGCTGTGTTTTCAGATCACCTTGACTGTGCTTCTCCTCCTCCTCACCTTCTTCAGTCTCTCTGGGTGTGGGTGACACTGGCTCTGTGCCAGTCCTCCACAGATGAAGATGTCCCTGGCCCAGCGAGTGCTCCTCTCATGGATATTTGCTCTGATCTTCTTGATTCTGCTGGTCCTCAAGCTGGACTCCAGAATCCACTGGAATTGGTTTCTAATCTTCCTCCCTGTTTGGACCTTTGACAGTATCCTCATCCTCATGCTGATAGTGAAGATGGCAGGCCGCTGCAAGCCAGACTTTGACCCCAGGGAGGGTGAGCAGAGCTTGAAGAGCAGGCTGTGGTACCTAACAGCCCTGCTGCTAAAGCTGGCCTTCTGTCTGACTCTGTGCTCCCGCATGGAGGGGCACACAAAAGTGTGGATCAGTGTGGTCTGCATCCCTCTGTGGGTGCTGCTGGGTGGAGCACTGATAGAGCTGGGCTACAGCGTCTTCCACTATAGGAGAGACTGAAATTGCCAGAATGTGAACTTTTTTTTTGTTTGTTGTTGAAATACTCAGGCATCTGTCACGAAGCATACATCACTGAAGGAAGATGCTGACCTTTATTTAAAACACTGTTCCTTTGCTGTAAGTGCAGACTCACTGGGTTAGTGACATCTACACACTGGGGCATGCAGGCTCTGCTTCACCTTCACCTGCTTCAGGCGGCATCAGAGTGTTATTTTGGGACATGTTTTTGGACATGTGTTGCTGCCTTTTAGCTCATTTTTAGTCATTAGTAAGGAATGGATTAAACTTAAGAGCCAGGTAAAAAGTCTGGCTGATCAAACATGTGCTACACAAAACACTGATCTTAACTTTTCTACATTAGCTGCAGTCTGTCAGCAACAGTTTGAATGTAGATGAGAACTTCCCCCATCTGCTCATATTAAATGTAATTTGCACTGTACAACCTGCTGTAGACATCTTTTTGAAAGCCAGGAAAAAAAATGTCACTGTTCATCCTTTTGTCGACTGTTTTACGTCATGTTTGCAAACAAAATGACCCAGGGAGATTTAAGAGTAAGTGCAACCTTTGCTGCAGGTCAGTATTTAAGTCTTTTGAGCCTTCATAGCAGGAAAAGGCTGAATTCCAGGATGCAGTGTGTTTGTGGTGTCTCTGGATGAAGAGACATGAAATGAAATTCTATCATAAAATTCATGATAGAATTAAATTTTTTAAAAATCCAGTCATCTCAGAGTGACTGAGATATCTACAGCTGATAAGTGAAGCCGATGTCGAAGTACGTTTAACCTGCATTCTTTTTAATGGCCACCAGGGGGTGATATATGTGGTTGCAAGAGCACTTCCAATGCTACAAAGACTGTGTGAAAATGATTCTTAGACATAACCTCTGTTTCAGGTTATATTGAATAAAATTATAAATTTTGGGCTGTCTATGTGACAGAGATGTGGATTTTCTGGACACGCTCATTGGCTAACAACTTGTGATTGTGTGCGAGTCCTCCTACTACACTAGCTGTGTGTCACACTCCTCTTATACACCTTTGTATCCTTTATTGTAACTTGTCCAGCAAACCTATGCTCCAGATGCATTTTCAGGAACCTAGAGATCCTGCAGCACGGCATACTGATTTCCAGGTCAGGAGGGTGTATTAGATGAGAAAATAAAAATTAAAGTTAAGAAGGTACTGCTTCCTTATGCTCCAAGAAGTTGGGATTCTCATGTTTGATTTGGCATAGATTTTTCCTGATGTAACCCTTCAATTTATCCGCATTTGGGATTCCTCCTGGACTACAACACCACAGTACCACCTCTTCTAGGATCCAGTCAAGTTTTGCTCAACATGGAGCCAAAAGCAAGCAGCGACTTATTTTTACTGTTTTTCTCTGGTGGGAGGGGCTTAGAGTTCACACTCACAGCATATTTGGAATACATCCTGCCATAATCTGAGGTTTCTTTTTGCCCCTTCCTTTAGGGGTCCCTACAGTGGATCATCTGCCTCCATCTCACCCTATACCTATCATCCTGCCCTCTCACACAAACTACTCATTTGTAATCCTGTCCTGGTCGCTCCCAGTGAAAACACAAGCATCTTCACCTCTTCTCTTGACTTTATGTAGCAAAACCATCTCCAAACCATTATAACAGGTCTAACTACTATCATAATATCCTTCTGCCCCACCCCTGCCTCCACATTCTTCTTTACCTGCCTTGTGCCCTGACTGTTGCTTTGCATGCCTGACCCAGCAGCCAGAAAGGCAAATGACTGTGACCTCATTGATACAAAACACAGGCGAGACTTTTAACGCTGACCAAGTCAACATTTTGAACCATTTATTGAGAGGTTCTGATCAGAGTATAAATCACACTACCAATTCTTAGGAAATAAAATGTATTTACAACAGAATTTTCACATACATCGGTTTCAAATAAAAACAGACAGTAAATGATATAAATAAGTTCTATGGAAAATAAAACCTGTCTTACAAAAAATATATGCAATTTCTGTATACATTTTCTCACATTGGTGCTAATAACATCTATACTGTACAGTTTTGGTACATACAGTATCATTTACAGCCCTGTGTGAGTCCAACAGTCCAGTCTGAAAACAACTACTTGCTCTGATATGAAGGTTTAAAAATAACAAACCTCCAAATCGGCATGAGCAACGATAAACAGATGATTTGAGAGAGATCACAGGGATCTCCTTGATGTCTCAAACACTGAACAAAGGTCGTTCTTACAGCAGGGGAGTACGGATGGTTGTTTTCAGACTGGCGAGACCAGTACCTAAAATAGGTGCTTTAAGAGCGAAGCTAAGTAGTGCACAGGCACTGACACACGGGGTCACATAACATTTTATATAAAGCCTACGTACATCTGCTAACAAACGTGAAGTGAGCTACTTAGCTTACATTCTTAGACCTTGTTAAAATACCTGCAGAGCGCACCCTCGTTTCACTGCGTCACAGGAGGTCTGGCAATGTCAAAGCAGCTTTCGCTCACTTTTGTGGTATCTGAAGTAAGGATGCACTTTGAAATATTTTACCAAAGCCTTGGCGCAAATTGTACAGTAAAAAGAAAAAAGGAAAAGAAAAGCAGACTAGACATCTAGACATTCATATTAAGAAGTCTTTCTGTGTTTGGGGGGTGTGTGTTTTCAGGGGCTGTTTTAATAAGTGCTGCTGTGGCGCTGTATCCTGTAGCGCTGACCCGGGCTTACCCGGCACCGAGTCCTTTACTTTTGGTCCTTTACAGAGCGCAACAGTCCGACTGTCAGATGCAGGCTTAGACGAGGAGCCTCGAGAGTCACTGTGATGGTGGCTCTTGGGTCTACTGTCCGTGAAGGAAAGAGCCAAAGTTTGATGGGCCTCCATGGGTTTAAAAAGGTCAAAGGTGACCAGTGTCCGTGGTTGTTTGTGTTCTAGTTGGGCAGGACCAGAAGCAGGTTTCTTCTTCTCTTCTTTGCTGCTGACATCTCTGTCCTTCTTTACTTCTTTCTTAACCTGAACGTTCGCAGGTTTGTGAGTTTTTCCGTCTTCTCTCCCCCATTTTCCCAGCGCGCTGCCGTCTTTGCCCTCCCTGTGGCCACTCTTCTCCTTCTTCCCATGGGAAGACTTGTGTTTATGCGTGCAGGAGTCTCGAGCCTCCTCTCTGTCTGGCCGTGGGTGAGCCGCAGCAGGCGTGCTTGCCCGGTCCTTGTCATGCTCCTTCTCTCTCTTGACATGGGGTTGCGTTTTTGAGTCCCACTCCTTGGCCCACTTCTCGTCTCTCTGAGCTGACGGGTTGGTTGGGGCGGTTTTACCGCCCTCTCTCGTCCGTTCCTCTTCCTCTTTTTTCTTCATCTGCGGCAGTATCTGCGTTGTTGTGCAACCCTCTCGTCCTCCCTCAGTCTTAACTTTCTCTTGCTCTCTCACCCGGTCCTTCTCTCGCTCTCTGTCTTTCCCCCTGTCTTTTTTATCCTTTTCCTTCTCTTTACTCCTGTCCTTTTCCTTCCTCTCCTTCTCTTTCACCCTCTCCTTTTCATCCTTCTCTCTTCTGCCTTTATCTTTGTCCTTTTTGATTTGGGGTGCGTTATAAGTGCTCAGAATACTCTCTTTACTTTTCTCTTTCAGGCCCTGTCCTGATGTTTTGTGCTGCCGCTCTTCTTCCACATCACTTTCCTTCCTAATCTGCTGTGATGGCTTTGAAGGGGCACTATCCGCTCTGTTGCCCTCCTCGTGGTCCATCTGCAGTGTCTGACAGGTGTCTGCAGCTCCTTTGCCTTCCTCTTTTACATCTTCCTCGGCCTGAGGTTCAATTAGTGTGGGACTGAGTGCAGATTCATCTCTTTCTTTCTTGACCAAAGGTAGTGACAGTGCCGCTGACAACTCCTTCATGTCAGCTCTGTTCTCTCGCTCTTCCTCATTGAAAATCTGTGTCGGAGTGTCTGGGGGTGCCCCCTCCCATTTCCCCGTGTCCTCCTCATCCTCCAGCTTCGTCACTGCCTTTACAGCAAGGTCACACTCCGTCGCTTCTACCTCCTCCTCTTCCTCCTCTTTTTTAATATAACATGTTACTTGTCTTGGTGAACATGTCTCCTCTTCCTTAACCTCCTCCTCCTCCTTCTCTTCATGTTGGTGATACTGTTTAAGTCGGATATGCCAGGCCAGACTACAGACAGCAGACACTGTCTTGAATTGGTGGACAACTCCTCTGGGGATGAAGTAGATGTCATTGTGGTAGAGTTGGATACGGGCGTATCGGATCCCCTCCCTCCTGAGCTGGTTCAGCTTGGCGTCATCGATCCACTGCACACACTGTAGAGGCAAGGACAGGAGCACATGATATTCAACAACCCCTCAGAGAGTGAAAACATGCCTGCGGTGATAGCAGATCTGTGTTTTCTTACACTTAAAGCAGCATTAGGCACTCTTTCTGAAAGTTTTTTGAGAAAACCCCCAACAGTTTTTAATGCTGTCATAACAAATATATTAGAATACATTTGCTTTTAACACAACCAGGAGAAACAGCATGATTAGAAACACACTCTTCAATTTTCACTTACAAATGAAATGTTAGGGTTTTAAATATGGTCTCAACAACCAGAGTGTGCAAATATATTCACGAACAGTTCTGTTGGTGTGCACAGGGGTGAGGTGAGTTAGTCCCACCTCACATATCCCATTTTCAGGAACCGGAATTTTGGAATAACTTGTTATCTAAAAATGAAGCAAACTCATTGATTTGTTTTGCTGTTAATTTGGTCAACTGAAGCAAATCATGAGAGCTTCTCACTAAAAAACTTGCTATGAACTTATTTGGGTGAATGATCACTGATACAATTTTTGGTGTAGTTGCCAAACAGTTAAAGGTGGAGAGAAGAGCAACACCCTGCCTTTCATCTGCCAATTGCCAGAGCCGACACGTCATATGCAGAAGAGGAAAACATTAGACTCCACAAGGTGCAACTGAAGGCTGTAACGCCAACAAAATACCTGCCAGCAGCTCAATATTTAAGATTCCAGAGCTAAGTTTAGCACCCTGTGAGTGTTAGTTTTCTGTTAATTTAAGTTAATTTTTAGCTTTAGAGTGACACTCATGGGCATAGTGAGTGTCTTATCAGCAGTATCCACTTTAGTCGCCTCCACACTTTTGTTTTTTAAGTTTGGCAGCTTATACAGGGAGTGCAGAATTATTAGGAAAATGAGTATTTTGTCCACATCATCCTCTTCATGCATGTTGTCTTACTCCAAGCTGTATAGGCTCGAAAGCCTGCTACCAATTAAGCATATTAGGTGATGTGCATCTCTGTAATGAGAAGGGGTGTGGTCTAATGACATCAACACCCTATATCAGGTGTGCATAATTATTAGGCAACGTCCTTTCCTTTGGCAAAATGGGTCAAAAGAAGGACTTGACAGGCTCTGAAAAGTCAAAAATAGTGAGATATCTTGCAGAGGGATGCAGCAGTCTCAAAATTGCAAAGCTTCTGAAGCGTGATCATCGAACAATCAAGCGTTTCATTCAAAATAGTCAACAGGGTCGCAAGAAGCGTGTGGAAAAACCAAGGCGC